>NW_025776631.1:0-111513 GCF_021130785.1 Homalodisca vitripennis | reverse complement strand
TTATTTGTGAAATCTATAGTTTTTTTTAAGAATGAATACTTTATGACACTAGCTAACACCAATTCAGATTATTCACTTAGAACCCGGCTTAACATTCCAGTTCCACAACATTCTACTTCTTTTTTTCAAAAACACGTAACTTACAATTGCATTAAACTTTTCAACTCACTTCCAGATGCTTTAAAGGTGGATTGTTCTTTAACCTTGTTCAAAAATAACTTTAAAACAGTTCCTCATCGACGGTTCCTTTTACAGTGTCCAGGATTTTTTTGCATAAATTGTAAATAGTAGACTAAATATAGTTTTGTTTTTTTTTCTTTGATGTATACTTAGCATAACATGTAACACTGTATAAGTTAGTTAAGCTAGCCCTGTGTGTATACTTTAATGACGTTGCTAATGCATGAAAATGTTATTTTGGGCAATAAAGGATTTTGATTGATTTGATTTGATTGACAAAGTAAAAGAAGTTAAGAAACTTGTTAGTGAAGATAAGTTGACATCTAAGGATGTATTAGCAGTAAATGAAAGTTGTTGAACTTGAGTGTAGAAGAGGAAGTCTTAAATGAGCAGTTAAACCAAAAACCCATAGATAAGTTTACTGTAGAGACTGTCCCTACACTGCAAGTAGCTAGTGGGATGTCTGCTAGTTTTACTAAACTGCAGAATCCGATAGAAAGATACCTAAAAGCGTTTAAACCGACTAACGGGTTAAATGTATTTGAGTTGATGGATTACCTTCGGGTTATGCAACAATTGGTATCTGAAACTCCACTAAATGATAGCGAAGTATTAAATATTAGCCTAGGGTTTGTACCAAAAGTCACTGGAATACAAGGTAAGTGGCAAGAGTATTATTGAGATTCATAAAAGTCTAATGAATTTCTTTGTGCCTATGGGACAAAAGGAAAGCTTGAAGAGGGATCTTGTACATAGATCACAAAAACATAACGACAGGTTAAGTAGTTATATTAGTAGCATTAAGGAGAATGCTAAACTTCTACAGTGTGACTACACCGAGAAGGAGAATTGTTGACATCATAAAGGTCTATATTGCTCCTATTGTAAGAGCAAGATTAGTATTTTGTGACAATCCGAAAAACTTTGAAAACCTGGACCAGCTGTGTATACACGAGCAGAATGTATACTAAGAGAGACCAAACATAAGAGAGGTTAAGTGGTAGAGAGGACTTTATAGTCCTAACTTCGCCTCTAATAAAGACATTTTTCATTTCATTTCATTTCATTTCATAACCTCAAAACAGACGACAGCTGGAACCTAAACAAATCCAGGAGAGTAGACGACAGTCAGTATATAAACAAAGGGTTTGTAAACATAACCTCAAAGCCAATCTTAACCTCAAATGTAAACAATGGAACAAAGATGTGTTTATGTATGCGGTATAATGGGTCACTATACCAAGGGTTGTTTTAAAAACAAGAATGAAGTTGCTCCTAGATTCCAAGTGAATAAAATGAACCCTGAGAAGCCAAAAAACTTGTGAATCGGGGAGAGGAGCAAACTAATCGGATCTCTCCCAAATTAAAGGTAAAAAAAGTAGACACATTAAAAATCAGTAACTGTTTAAGCGCACTACCAGTAGTAAAGGTGAGTTTTGGCAAAAATAATAGTACTAAGGCACTTTTGGATTCTGGAAGCAGTCTAACCTTGATGAGTGAGAAGCACTATGAACAATATACTACATAAGAAGTTAGTAAATAAGTCCAGTCACTGAAATAAAATGTGCTAGTGCGGACAATTCAAATATTGAGTTGACAGGTGAGTGTGAAATAGTCATAAAAATAGAGGAGTACACTTGGAAGATAAAATTTGTAATAGCCAAGAACCTTGCATGGGATGTTATACTTGGAGCTGACTTTATGAAACAAACAAGTCTTGTGTTGGACTTGAACAAAGACAGCTGTTATTTTAATTTTAAGCCACAAAATAAAATAGAGCTATTTGAAAACGCCACTAAACTCAATAGCAATGTAAATACAAAAATAAAAATTGTTTGCCATCAAGCTAGTGAAGGTGTGAAGAAATTATTAAAAGATTTTCCTGAAGTCTTCACGACAAAAATAGGAAAGGCTATTGATTATGAAGTGACACTGGAAGTAAGTGATAAAGAACTAGATAGAGAGAGACCCTATCCTATGTCACCACCTAAATTAAATGAGTTAAAAGGCATAATTAATGACCTGTTAAAACAAGATATAATTAGGCCTAGTGAATCAATCTATGCTAGTCCTACACTTTTGGTAAATGAACCAGGCAATAATAAATCAAGAATGGTTGTTAACTATTCAAAGTTAAATGCAAAATTGAAGAGAGTTGAGTACACGATAGGTGATGTGCAAGAAACTTATCATTATTTGCAAGGTGCAAGTGTGTAGACAGTACATTGGACTTAACAAATAGTTTTTACCAATTAAAAATCAGTGAGAAAAGTAAGCACTTGACAGGTTTTGTGACTTCATTTGCTTCCCATGAATTCCAAAGAGTTCCATATGGTTTGCACCTAGGTTCTGGTGTAAGGAGCTCCTACTTGAATAAGGTACTTGATGGTATGAAGTACAAATATGTAATGAACTTTGTAGACGACCTAGTAATCTATAGTAAAAATATCGAAGAAATATGGTACATTTAAGAAACGTGGTACAAAAACTTTCAGAACATGGCCTGACTGTCAACCCTGCAAAGGTGAAGTTTGCGTGTAAGGAGATACAATTCCTAGGACACCTAATAAGTAAGGACGAAATAAAAATAGACCAGGACAGAACAAAAGCCATAACTGACTGTGAGCCATCGAAGAATGCAAAATAAGTGAGTAGATTTATAGGAGCGGTAAGTTATTTCATTAAGTTCATACCAGGGTATGCAAAATATGCTGTCTGCCTAAATGATTTAAGAAAAAAGAATACCAAGTTTGTGTGGACTGAAGAGTGCCAAGCAAACTTTGAAAAATTAAAAGAATGTATAACTAACCCACCAGTGTTAGCTATACCCAACTATAATGAACAATTTATACTGTATTGTGATGCATCTGAGAAAGCAGCAGGTAGTTGTCTGATGCAAAATATAAAAGGTGAAAATAAGCCTGATGCTTATTTTTTTTAAAAAGTTCAGTGAGACAGAGCGAAGAAATCTTACTGTTTATCAAAAGGAGGCCTTATCTGTGGTGTGGCCAATAAATAAATTCCGAAGTTATTAAGAAATAAAAAAGTTCACTTTGGTCACGGATAACAACGCTTTGACGTGGGTGTTATCTCATTTCAGAAAGCTTGGTAAGTTGTCAAGATGGGTCGCCACTATTTTTGGCCTACCATTTGAAATTACACATGTGAAAGGTAAAGACAATGCTGTAGCTGACTATTTGTCAAGAGTATTTGATATTAAGGACAAAAATGAGGAACTGCAATATTACAGTGATAAGGTAACAGAAAGTCAAAATGTAAATAGTCCAGTTAGTAAGGTAGTGATTAAAAAGAGTGGTAAGAAATTTTACAAACAATGTTAACAATGAAGAGTGCTGTAATATAGATAACTTAAAGAACTTTCCATTAGCGTTTAATGAGATTAAAAATCATCTGAGTGAGGACCCAGAAATTGTAAATATTAGATTAAGTATTAACAATATTAATAAAAATGAAAAGTTTTATTTAAGTAAGGGAGTTGTAATGTATAGCGCCAAGAACAATAGTAAAGGTATAGTGTATCTGCCCTATCAACTTGTGGACATGGTATTTGCATATTACCATAATGCAAATGTACATTTTGGTATATTTAAGACCACTAAAAAAAAGTGAAATGTTTTACCGACCTAACTTAGCGAATGAAATGAAAGACATAGTAAGTAAATGTGAACTGTGTATTAAAGCAAAGCCTAGTAGAAAGTATTTTGGTATGTTAGTGTCTAATGTAAGTGAGAATCCAATGGACAGACTTTATATTGATAATTTGGTCCGCTAGTAAGAAGACAAAATGCAGAACAACAATGTTTTAATAATTATGGATGACCATAGCAAGTTTGTATGGTTATATGAAGTAAAAGATGCCAAAGGTACATCTGTAATTAAAATCCTGGACAATAGTGTGTTTAAAGACTTTGAATATTGTAAATATATAGTTTCAGACAATGCAAAATGTTTTAAAAGTGTGGAACTCAAGAACTATATGTTTAATAGGGTTATAGTACATCAATATTAGTGACTAGAGCAAATAAATCAGAAAGACAATTAGGAACTTTGAAACAAATGTTAAAAATTAATTTTTCTCAAAACCAACAAAAATGGGACAGAGTTGACTAGTATTCAGCAAGAAATTAATTTTAGTGTGTCTGAAGCTACAAAAATGAGCCCACATCAGTTAATGTTTGGTTTTCAACCTAATAATGCTTTGAGTAATCAATGGTCATTAAATGAACTTGTGTGTGAAAATGATGTAAACGATGAAAGGTTTGCAGTAGCGATTAAAAATTTTAAAAAGTCAATTAAAGCCAATAAGAAGAGGAAACTATATAGTAATGAGAATGCAGAACATCCTTTTGCTGTTAATAAAAATGTATTTATCGAAACGCATGAACAAAGCAAAAGGTGTCTTAAATTTCAGAGTAAATTAGCCTTGAACTACACCGGACCCTATAGGCTAATACACAAACTGAGTGAAGTAACCTATTTAGCTCAAAGTGTGAAGAATCCAAAAATAATAAAAACGGTCCATATTTTACAGTTGAAGTTAAAGAGGTAAAGTATTGGTAACAAAAGTTTGTGCTATTGTGTTTTGTTTATGATTGATTATAGATACCCGGAAGTCTACGTAATAAATAAAAGAGGAAGATGATTTATTATGTACAATGAAGAAAGTATACAAATATTGGATTGCCAGGAAGTATAAATAATTCAATAATAAATTACACTACAAAGGAAGATGGGTGAGATAGTAAATGTTTAATGGAAAATGTAAATAAAATTATAATACAATGTGGACTTTGTGTATAGTGAAAATCAGAGTGATGTTAATAAAAGTTACATAAACTAATTGCAATATGTGCACTATTTAATTTCAGGTAAATAAAAGGAAATAAAAACCAATAATGCAAGAAGAAATGATATTATTGGTGTACTTGGAAAAATGATGGAAGTAAGAGGAAACTGTTTTAAAACTTAGTTTTAAAAGAATAGTAAAAGTATCTTGTAGCATGTGAAGTGACTGTTTTTAATAACAAATTCAGGATTATTGTAAAATGTGTTGGATAATTGTTTGTAAAATAATATCTGTCCGTCAATAATGTAGAATATCTGGATAATGCTTACCTAATTGAAATTAAAATGTCTTTACTTACAGTGAATATAAAAGATTGATATGTAATCCAAATAGGCACAAGACACAGCACACTTACTATACGGTTGATGTCGCGTATAGTACAGGTAGAAGAACAAGTACAGGTACTTGTATAATTACTTTATTCTAAATGTAGTGCACATACTTAATACATTGTAATTAATGCTCTCCTTGAAGGGGTATATTGTTTAGAATCATGACGCACAACCGGCCGAACGCAGGTGGATGGACTGACTAGAAGAATTCCTGTGCCACCAGGAAATCAACAAAGGGCCAGCTGTTTGCGTCCAGAGATAGAGCCAGGAGCGTACCGAGCGGGGCACCCAGGAGCGTACCGAGCGGGGCACTCGGGGTGTCGGCGCCCTACTATGGCTCCACTCAGCATCATCTGGAGCTTCGTTAGTTTTAAGATTGACAAAGATTGTATGTAAATAGTAATGTGTGAATGTGTTTGTAATTGAATGTGTTAAAAGTAACGAACAAGAAATTTTCTTTTAGTAGGACTCTTCCACGGTAATGCCAGTTTTGAGCGTAAGTGATGTACCGATTGTATTAAATAATAATTCTGGGGTAACTGGATTACCGGTGGAAGGAGTAGGCCCAGATGAATGATAAGGACTGGACTATACAAAGGAGGCTGCTATCGGCGAGGCGCGCATCGCAGATGGCAATGTTTGATAACGAAATTGAGAGGTGGGGTGAGGTAGACGTGCCGTACCTCCATCTCAGTTCATCGGAAGTGATTGTAACGAGTAGAGTTAATAGTGCTTAGAGTAAATCTTTTTGCTAATCGTCATCGAACCTGCGGATGCTTTAAACAATTTTTTGATTTATTAAAATCTCTAACACTGAAGAATTGTTAAGTGTCTAACACTGAAGAATAATTTTTTTAAGTAAAGTAAAGAAAATTAGTAACAAAATAAAAATTGAATTTTGAATATAAATTAAAGTGAAGAATTGCAAAAACAGATTAGAGTGTGAAAGTTTTTGAATTTTGAAAATTGAATGAAAAGCTGTAAGAACTTTGTACATTTTTGGGAGTGAAGAATATATTACAAGTTTGAAATTTAAAAGTCATCAAGAAGTTTTAATTTTAATTTTAATTCCAGTTATTATTTTTAAGAATAAGTTTTATTTTAGTTTGAACTTTATTTATTTTAGAAGATTTACTTTTATTTTTAAACATTCACAAAAGTTTATTTTAAATTTCAAAGCTAACCCCACATGTGCCAGTAAAACGGTACATAATAATTGCGCCAATCTGCTAATTAGTTTTAAACTGCTAATAGGATCAATATTAAAATTAGTTGAAGTAGGTGTATGCTACTTGACAATGATTAAAAGTCCTTATTAAATTATGTTTGATTGTTTAAATGCAATAAATATCAAAACATATTTTGCGGAGTTTATAACAGAAATATGGTCTATAATTTTCAAATTACCCAATTAGTTTTCTAAAAGAACACCAGATCTCTCTTCTACTGAACAGTAAATAAGAGAAGACGAAGTTATACAGTAATAGAAACGCCTGATTAGGTTCCAATATAACTAAAAATATTCAATTTTTCACTGTAAGTAATTACAAATAATAGTAACATTTTTATAAAAAATAAAAAGAACCGATGCAGACAATAATCGTCGTCGAGCTGAACTGCTAAATGGAGAGGGAGCATTTCTGGAGTAAACTACTTTAATTATGTTCTAAGCATGAAATATATCAATTGAATAAGAGTAATAATGAATTCATACAACTAACCAAAGAAATTTATTTTTAATTTATTAAATATTCTTAATTAATAATTATGATTAACATCCGTTTATTTTCAGTTTAACCATTAAAGTTATCAAATATCTGATATGTAAAATCCACCAAAAGCTTAAACCAGTATAAAAAAGAACTGAGACTTTGTTGAAAGTTGATGACTTTGCTGTCTTTTTAATCTTCAACATATGAAACTCTGATACGATAGTCTAACAATTATAATAATTCACAAGTTTTAGAACAGCCACACAGTAATCTTATTTTTACTAAATTGTGAGACCTTGATTTTCCATGGAGCTAATGTTCTATTTCCCAAAACATAGTATATAGCGACACCTGCAGTAGTGCATTCTCTTCCATTTCATATCTTCTAATTATCCAAGCTAAAATAAGTACATAGATTACTTCAGTTATACGTAGGAAGAAGTTTTTTATATACTATAACCTCCAATACATGCTAATGTTTAGAATGGTTAGAAATACGTTTTTGGGGCTTCCCTAAGGATTTTGTTACCTCTAATCCCTATAACTCTTATTGTAAACGTCCGGTTTGTCATTAAGTCGAAGTGGTCTCTTTGTACAAGGGTATGCAAAATCACGGAAATTTTGTCATGAATAAGAATATCTCCATAGACAGGGCATTTTAGAGATGATCTGTTTGTAGATTACGTAAAAAAACTAAGAAAATATCTTAAATACCTGCTCCTATTTCACTACGTTTTGATAGTAAAGGGTGTTTTATCAATGGCATTATGGTCGTGTTTTGAACATTCCAAGGAGGCTCTGCTTGAATGCCTTGACATGTGTTTAAGACTATTGAAGTTGAAATGTGGTTTCTTTTGCTTCTCAATGCTTCAAAGCAAAAAAAATCGGCCGCCCTTCTAAAGACTAAGAAAAAAAAGATACATTATTATATGAATGGTCCATTACTATAAAATATTTTAACTTCGATCCCGCTTTTCCCCGCAGTTAGAGAACCGAGATGAAGGGTACCTCGCTCTACGTATGGTCCAGAAAGATTAAAAATTCCCTGTTCTACGAATGATCCCTAAAGTTATGGGAACATCTACCACTCAACCTCAAAAATAAATGTAAATGACTTTATCAAAGCGTATTTGGTTTTCAATCTGAATACATAAGTAATCTGTCACCCTAACAGGTAATGCCCAGAGAGATATTGACAAAGTAACCATTCCAAAATACCATTATGAAATTATATCATAGTGAATAACTTAATACTATATGGTTTCTCTATATAATGTATGTGTATGGGAGATCAGACAAGTAGAAATTAATTTCTTTTGAGTAGTATCCTTGACATAAAAAGGCGCCAAAAGATTAAATAATGAAACAGCCATATGTTATATAATTAGCAGTTTCAACTCAAATATTATTTCATATCCATAGAAACAACAAAGGTCTGATATTTTAATGTTTTTGATCATTAAATAGTATTACGAGTACGTGTCAGCATTTCCAAAGTCGTTCAACTTGCAGCACGTCAGATAATCACCACATTTAGTACAATGTGATGGTCAGTAGCTAGGCGAGGACCACAACTTACAAGGTTGAGTTTCTTCTATTATTGGTTAATCACAATTTCTCCTAATAATGACTCTTGATAACCAAAGCAATTTACATTTTAGTTTTAGTGAGTAGTAAATAGCCTACAACAAAACACATGAAAAGTTTATTTAATACGATGACCTTATTCCAAAGAAAATATAAGTTTCAAATATAATGTATTATTTCGTTGAATTTCCTTTAAAAAAAAAGACTTTCATTGATTTTCTTATGCAAAGTAACTAAACTTGTGTTTGGGCTGTTTTAATCTTCTCTGTACCCAAAGCCTGAAGGGAGAATTGGGTTCAATTATTTTCCTGATTCAAATCGTCACAGCAGTTTTGGAACTTTTTTGCCTGGTTGATAACAAATATTTAATATTTTATGAGATGAATGTTCTAGCGTACGTCTTCGAGCAACTGTTTGGACTTTTTTTTAGGCTAAATATTATGTTTAGTTTAAATTAGACTACGTTATCTGAGTAACATTAGTAATTCACAACTACACCACGTTTAATATTTAAAACTCAATAATTTAAAATACGGTTTAAAATAATTTTAAAGAAAGATATAGTTTACAATTCCTAGTTAATTCCGTTAGTTAGGTAAACATCCACCAGAGCACGCATCCACAATACAAGAGATAAGACATAGCAAATTAAAATGATGCAGTAGTAAAACTTCCTACTTAGATTTAAATTCCGTCTTCTAATAGTATTCTTGCTATCACTAATAATAATTTAACTTCAGTCTCGTGTTAAACTGGAATACATAATTCATATACAAATGCGTCTGATGAACTTCTAAATTGAAAGGACACCCTAGTAAAGTACAGCAATACCAGAATGACTCCAGTACACAGCTTCTTTATAATATTTATATCTTAAAACTATCAAAAATTTTTTAGAACTTGTACTTTTACTAGTACAGCGAGTTGTACTTTTCATTCATTTATTGTATATTATAAGTCGCCTATTACTCGTTTTAGTTCTGAGACTAAAATTTTAATACATCAGAAAATAAAGCACTTATGTCAGAAAAATGTTTATTATTTCTAAACCTTTACATACGTGCAATTCCGTTAGTTTTAAGTCCTTAAAGCAATAGAGAGTTCAATAAAATGACCATTTTGACTATTTGTTTTACAAAACTAAACCATGAAAACTGCTCTGATTTCTTTATTATCTAATAACGAAAACAATCCTCAGAATCTGATAAAAAATGTCTCTGGAATCTAATGCATTGACACCTTACTGTAATAATTTTTCTTACTTTATCCAGAAACTTTATTTCCAGAATTAAATAACTAAAACATTAATGTACATTTAAAATGACAACAGTGCAGACATTTATTAATCATAAATTCCTACTTATATTTAGAAACGTTAAACCCAATATTTGGGGTGAAAGGATCAGTGAAAGAACCACTTAAGGCTCTCCCTAGGGTAGCGTCCTTTCTTCTTGTTGTGGACGACCTGTTCAGGTCTGTAAAAGTAGAGGTATTTTCGCACAGGTATATGCAGAGGAGATAACATAATAATTCTTGTGACTGGTAAATTTAAAATGGCAGTTACGTCTAATAACCTTAGTGCAATCCTGAAGAGAGCTGTAAACTGGTGTAATAGAATTGTCTTTGTGTTAGCCCGGCCCAGGCTGCCCTGGTCACATTTGGAAGAGGGCGTAATGGGGGGGCCATCGGTCCTTTTTTTGTCGAGGAAGCTCTATCAGCTAGTTGATGCCAAGTCAAGTTAAAGTCAAGTTCCTAATGTTATTGTTGACAGTTGACAGAATTAGAGACCACGACCGAAAAATTTTGTTGCCAGGGGAATATGGTTATCAATATAGTGCAGGATTCCGATCGGAGGGTCTTTTGGTCTTGAGCCGAAGCTATTGCAGTTGCTTTATATCTATGGAATTAGACCTAGACTAACGTTTGAGGTTTTTTTAATGGTTAAATACTGGGTCGGATTGGCTTGCATCCTAATGGTATCCTGTCTGGCAATAAGCTCTGAACTCACCCGGTTACTGCCTCAGATGGTTGTCATAATCTTGCACGTTTTTGCATAATAATATTTACTTTATTACTAGTTGGATTGTTTACCCACATCTGTAGGAAATGCCTTCTCTAATTTTACGTTATAAATGAGTAGTAAAATAACCATGCTGATTCAGGTATATTGTGTATTACACATGATTTCAGAACTTATACTTCAACGATTTTCCTTTGACGAATCATTCAGGATTATGATGTTTTCAACGAAGGATGTGTTCAAGGGGGTTTCACAAATAACGCCATACTCTGTGATCTCTTAAATTTATTTGACGTATAAAAAATATAAGCAAGAAAATTATATACGTTTCAAGTTATGGACATTATGCGTTGTAAGATTTACAATTAATTTCATTTACAAGAAAACTGGAACCGTAATTAATTATTGAAAATATGGTTTCCAATGTTGATATAAAATGCAATTATATTTAAAAGATATTAATGGTAAATTTTAATGAGTTCTCCTTTGTGGTTTAACACTCAAATACAAATTTTTTGGAGAAAAGAATATATATATGAATATTACTCTTCTTTATTTCTGAGTTGTTAAAAAAACTATTCAGTTATTAAGATTTGATTATAATAAAGCCCAAATGAATATTTACCAAAATTAAATATTTTGTCCAGCAAAGACAAACGATTGTTTATGCTTTAAAATAACCTTAGCTTTGTAAATGTACCTATATTGTAATACCTGGGCCTTTATTACTAAAACTAATGAATACTTAACGATTAAATCATGCCACTATTTTAGACAGTAAATATATTGTGTGGCTGATTGGGCTCATAGACGTACCAATAAATGCTAGTATATTTACAATTCCTGTATATATCCTGTTCTATTATCCATATAGTGTATATGCAGGCATCTCGCGTCTGCATGATAAAATGTCTAGTTCTTTTATTTCTTATATAAAATTTAGAAAGAAAACAGCATCGTCTAATTGTTTCATTTCATCATATGATTATTTTATAAATTGCTCTCTACATTAATAATAATTAAAGTTAGCTTACAATGCCACAACATGTAGGCTAAAAAATTAACAAAATTGTTTTAAATCATAAATTTTAGATATAATACTCATTCGTGAGCTTCCTTTATTTTAAGGTTTCGTAAGGAATTGATTTCTAGCGTATGATGATACGAGTAAATAGGATTCTCTCACAATGCGCCTTTGTTACCTGAGAAGCTTACTTACTAATTATTTAATAACCTATCCGGTGTCTCAAATGTACTTTGAGGTATTATATTTATTTTTGAGCCTCTAATTTCATTAATATATAAGAAGTTAATTACTATCGCATGATGATAAATCGATGTACAGGATTATCTAAAGTGTAACTTTATTACCGGTACCTATTGAGATACTTGCCTATTAAATACTCTATGGGAAATATCCAACAAACTAAACATAAGTATTTTACAATATAGCAGAATATGTAAATTGGTATAATAGGACATTGCTGCTATTTATATAAATAATGTATTGTACTTACAATTACAATTTTAATCTTACTATGACTTATGATGTTTATATATTGAAATACAAAATACTTTAAAACACTACGTCCTGTCACACGGTAAGCAGCGAAATACTACTTTGTTAAATTTAAAATTCAATTCATATTTAAGTTATTAAAATAATATAAAAATTTCGTAAAATTTTTAAGGAATGCTTTAAAATACAAATCCGCAAGTTTTCTTTGTATCTTAGTAATGGTCGTTTTAAGTGTAGTTAAAATCTGTCCAATAGAGTTAGATTGATTATTACACATCCAAAAATCTTAAAAAGAGTTTGGATTTATAATATAAACTATTATAGAATAATTAGCAATAGTATAACATGTCATTTCGTACAGTGTCCCTGGATATTGCATCCAAATACTAATAATGTAGCACATACATCAGGACGGGGAAAAAATCTTATTAGAATTTTTACAGTTAAGTTTTATTTACGCGTTTAAGTCCATAAAATATATGGGTAATCAGACAACAAGCGTTTAAGTTTTATTAGTAGTCTAGTCGTGACGTCAGCAATGTAAGGGACAGGTGAAACGTAAGCAGCAGTTTCAGTAAAATATTATTTAATATCCATGGAAACAACATGGCATTTATAATTTAATGTTTTTAAATAATTTTATAGTGTTGTCGCTGCATTTTTCAAACTTCGCTCAATTCACAGCTAGTCACGGAAGTAGTACCAGGAACACGATGTGATGGCCAGAAGCAGGACCAGGGCAGGACTTGCAAGGATGAGTTACTTTAATTCAATATAAATCATAGTTTTTACTAATTTTTTCTCGTTACATAAAGCAGTTTACAATCTAGTTTTAGCGATTTTTAAAGCACAGAACATCAGAATATATTATATATAGTGCTAACAGAAGTCTAAAAATAAATAGTAAATACACTTCATTGTTATGTTTTAAAGCTACTAATTCGTGTTTGGTGCTATGTGTAATCCTCTTAGTACCCAAACAGTACAGGGAGAATCAGTTTACAATATTTCGTACAGAATGGACGCCAATAAATATTGGAATTTCTCGCGTAATCTTATCAAAAATATGTATATATTGTTATGAGAAGCATTTTCTAATTTGTGTTTTACAACAACCTTTCTAGCGTTGCTTGTAAGCAAAAAATTCGTAAAGAGTTGAAATTAGTAATTGATTTTTATTTAAGATATAAAAACGATAATTATTTTTAGTTTAGTTGATATTTTTCAAAAAATTAAATAAACAGTTGTGACCTAAATTTGTTCTATAAGATTGACCTCATTCTATGTTACAAAAATCCACGCCAGAGCTCTCTTTCACAATACAAGAGATAATTACGGGCCAATTTCAATAAAGCAATATTAGGAATGCATAATTAGATTGTAATACTACATTTTAATACTAAAATTCCACTTTGTAAATGATAATAATGAAATTTCAGTTTCATAAAGAATTAAAATGTCATAAAGTTTCGTAAAGTCGTTTTGGAGAATAATGCGTCAGCTAAACTTCTAAATTGAAATGGCACCCTGTCGTAGTGAACCATTGTCTGAATAACCAAAGCACACATTTTCTTTAGCAATTTGTGTTATAAGAAAGCATCAGGACATATTAAAATCCAAAATCCAAAAGGCAGAGCTGCCAGTGGTACACACAATCCTCCCCCTAACCCCGAAAAGAGCACATGAGCATGTCTCGTATCAAAATAATGCTGATATTCATCTTTGACGAATCGTCCATTTTGAGTTTGTACCGCAAGAAAAAACTGTTAACGCAGTTCTTTATCTGAAGGTGCTTGAGACTGAAACGCCGGATCGCCCGCGTCCGGCCTGATATTAAAGTCATCTTCAAGCTCCACCACGAAAATGCTTCCAGCCACACGGCATTCGTAGTTGTCAACTACCCTACCCAGAACAAGACCCCCGTGGTGCCCCAATCTACTTACAGCCCTGACTTAGCTCCGTGTGATATTTTTGTTCCACTTGCTGAAGAGAGAGCTGAAGGGAAAGCACTGGGATTCAGTGGGAAACATCCAAGCTTAAGTTATAAGAGTACTGAGATGCGTTCCAGTGGAGGAGTTCCAGGGTGCTTTCCAAGCGTGGCAGAATTGTCTACGCAGGAGGAGTATTGATACGGAGGAGACTATTTCGAAGTATTTTCACCATTTTTATTAATCGGATGATAAAATAATGTTTTTTCTAGATAATAGTCATAATTTTCATTATGCATTATCCTCATATCTCTTCACGTGCACAACTAAGAGCACTACGATGTTGACTGACACGATCCAATAGCACGGTGGAGCTACTGAATCTTTAATAACGATGGGATGGGAAGGGCTGATTCAATACATATGTTGAGTTTAGCTCGAGTTCACCTTCTTTTTAGTGCAGCGTCTAAAATCTGATGCTGTTGAGACTTCTCGAGTCATGTTCATTGAAAGCGATCCAAAAATAGTATTTTGTTGACTAAAACAAAAACAAGTTGAAAGGAAACCCCCGCATCGGTTTAACACTTAACATTCACAGCCTCACTGAATCATCCTTCTCTCCATAGATGTGTACTGTTTAGAAGATTTGATTGCACCTAAGATTTGCTTGTGTGGAACACGTTTGATTTCAGTTGCTGCACGTAAGAGAAAGGTAAAGTGGAGCTAAACTCAAAATTAACATAGAATCAGCTCTTCCAACCATACCTGCGTTACTGTGTTTGGTATTAGTGCAGGTCAATTGTACGGATTTGGAAGAGCAAATATTTTTGGTATTTATTTAAGCTACTAAGCAATAACGATTGAAGTTTTGAGTGGAGTGTCAATTCCCAATACATTATTTCGTTGCCAGTACCAAAGTTTTTAAAAAGTAGATAATTTTTAAGTCTAATGCCAAAAGCCTATACACTCATCCAGTGTGGTATATAGACCGAGGTATTGGGCAATTAAAATGCCTATGTTGTGAAATGGGTGGTGTGGGGGATAATCCCCATGACCACCACAGAAGTTATACCCGCGAGCCTTGGATTTTTTCTCGCATTAGGCTGACAACAATAGGAACTCACCAGAGCTAGGTCAGATGAGTAAACGGAACAGGCAGGGGAACAATTAAGTTGCAGTCATTCAGGACCTTGAAGACAAATCCGAACATCGCTACACATAGCGAGAGGGGTGGCGAAAAAGATTTTTTTAAGCCTAACTGGTATTTAGGTGAATATTTCCTTCTATAAAGTGAAGCTGGCTTTTAAACCTCCACTTCTCGACTAAGTACGGACTACAATGATACAAGTCTTTACAGATGAATCTTAGAGGAATTTGGATTAGCACAAGCCCCTAAAATTTTTTAAGGTAGTAAATTTACACTGAAGGTGACTTAGGACTGCACCGTGAAACGCATATAATGTCTCCAGCAGATATTTTGGCGTTTCCTCTTGGAAATTAAATTGAGAAATACCTCCATCAATGATTTTCTTCACAAATCGTGTTGAATGTTAAGGTTGTTACTAGTTGCGATAGTAATAAACCATTTGTCTGATACTACATTCTAATGACTAATGTTATAACGAATAGGCAATAGTAGATATAATAATATGTTCATAATTAAGGCATTCATATGCAATAGTTTCGTATGTGAGTGAAAACCTGGCTAAAAGTGACATTCCAGAAAACAACTTTTGTTATCCTCATCAGAGTAATGTCATATCAGCTTTCCAAGTTACAAAACCGTTTATTTTACTCTGCAAGGTTCTTTCCTCAGCTTCCAAGAAATGACGGAATAGCTAGTAATTTAACGATAAAGTTTTTAATATTCAATCCATAACTCTACAGCCGAAGGTGATGTCTTAGCTATAAATGTTTAAAGATGTAATTATAATTCATATTTATTTCAACAAAAAAGAAGAAATTAACCGACAAAAATAAATGTAGCTTTGGAAATTGATTAACTTTTATATTTTCAGGACTTAAAAAATAAATAAATGTAAGGTACTATGTAGTTATAAAACATTGCTTTTTAAATTTTTTAAATACGACATCCACTACTAAATTATTTTGGTTAAAGAAAACATGGTGAAGAGAAAATATTCTAAATTGTCAGATTAAAAGCCCTTATTTGGATATAAGTGAGTTAATAAATGTTCGAGAAGTAACGTGATAGAAGTGTCTAATCAACAACTAGTGCACTTTGTTGTTGTGGGACTGTATAGTACTGATTAACTGATACAAACCCTTATTGTATGTCAGACTAGAGCACGCTGAGAACGTTCAATGACAAATGTTAGAGTAAAACATACAAATAAATACTAGTATTGTATGAATACTACGAATTAAAAGTTTCGAAGGTCAGCCTTCAAAAAATATATTAATCTAGAATGTTTTAGACGGTAACAAATACTTGGTTGAAAGTGACAAATTTAGCTTTTCCATAACGTTGACAGACGGTCACATTTAAATATTTTTAATAAAAAAATATTTCTGATACACCTATTGCTTGATATTTTTTACCTCATTCTAGTTCTTTTATTACGACCCGGATCAAAGCTAGTTTAGGCTGATAAATTAATTTCATTTTTGGAGGAAAGGTTTCATCAATTTTACTAAACGTAAGGCTGTTTGCTTGTACTCGTAAACGTTCTCACTATACTAGAAGAGAAATAGAAAGAGTTCATGTAGTTAGTTCCATAATTACTGAAGAACGTCACTTTCGTATAATAAAATATGGACACTTTTATTAAAACACTCCAGCTAATATGTCTCACATATCTAAATTACTTGTATCCATGGAAACATTGGAAGAACATTTCGGAGTATTTTAATGTTCTGAATTGCTCAGTATTATAATTAAGTCATTTTAATCGCAGCATCTTGGAGAGCCGCCGAACAAGGAACACGATGTGAGGCTCAGAGAGACGTCCAGGACCGTCGTGTACATTGAGTTATTTCTATTATTTATATACTTTTTTATACTATTTGTAGATATATAAAAAAGTATTCCTTCTGCTCTTATGACACACCAAATACGTAGTTACATCCCAGACACCTTATCACAGCATAAAACACTGGTACAGTGCATCTACCGGGTGTCCCAGGAGTAAACTGACAAACTTCTCAGGTGGTTTATTTTAATCAAAATGTGAAAGAGTTCATGTAAAAATATGTCGGTAAAAGCCTTGTTAGCGAGCTACGAGTAGTCAAAGAGTTCACCCGATTTTCCAGGAAAGAACGGAAATAAAGCGAAACCGATGGTTTTTTTGTGAAAAGATAGTTTTATAAGTTATTTGAAGTTATTGGATCCCGTTAAATGCATTGGAACTGAAAATCAGAATAAAATACATCCAAGACCAGTGAGACCACTCATTTCTGAGATATCCGACAAAATATTCAAAATTCTGTTTCGAAAAATGTGCTTTCTTTCCATTTTAAGTGTATTAAGTTCAATAAATAGTTAATAAACGGGCAAAATTTGTATCAAAAACGTATATATATATATATATATATATATATATATATATATATATATATATATATATATATATATATATATATAGTATAACTCTGAGTACTGACAGCTCGTATAACCGTCTACCAACCTGAGGTTTAGTAGAGTAAGCAAAATTATCACTCATTGTTTCCAGGAAGTAAAGAACACTTAATAGTTGTATTCATTGAAAACGTATTGATATATTACAAAAGACCAATAATACGTCTTTCTCTCGATCTAGGGGTTATAAATGTACTATTCTTAGAACTTTTTCAAAGCATAATAGTTTTTTAAACTTGCAAATTCACAATCAGTGCATTCATAAGCAGTTTATTACCCTTTTATTTTATGCTCACTCACAAAAGAAGGTTCTTTGATTGCAAATACCTAATAAAGATTAATTTAGTCCAGATAATTATTTTAGCACAGTATTCACAAAGGTTCATACTTTTTGCTTCCAAAACAATCGATTCGAATGCTAGATTACATTGAGTGCCGCCGGTCTCGGATTTGTTGTCTCTTTGATACTTGTTTGAACATTTTAACTCCGGTAATTTTCAATCTACCAGTAAGGGCTTTTTCACCAAAACTAGGTAGTATGAAAAATCTTTAAATTATGATTCAATTCTCTATTACGTCCTAAGGATTGTGGTATGATCCTTCGTCCTCAACTTATTTCAGAATGGTTCACACATGTGGAATATGCCCATTTTAATCTTGTTAAGTAAAACATGAATTAATGTTAATTATACGTGATAGGTGTTATTTAGCTACTATGATATTATCTCAAATTTTACGATGAGCGCCATAAGATTTTTCCCCATAAGGTGTATATTTTGCGTTTTAACTTCTCATAAATATATTGCAAGATCTTAAGGAGGCTAGAAAGTAATACAAATTACAGTTTAATTGGAAAATTTATTTCAGATGTAAACCTTTAGAATGCGTACGATTGAAACAACTCTAATAAAACCAGATCGTTTCCACCGTTTCTTTCACAGGTCTATTACAAAGTTGAACACCAAGGCTACACCAAGTGTCACATAGAAGTGTTCGGTGAGGTTTCATGAGTAATTTCAAGTCATGACAATAATTTAACTATCTAATGATAGACTTCGCTATAATTCAGTTCAGAAATAGTATAGCTGATTTGTGTTTAAAATATCAGTGGTCATATTGTTAATACCTAAAAAATTATATGCTTTTCTTTTAAAGTTTAAATATTATAAGCTTCTTCTCATGAGTCGCTGGAGTCCTGTTAATTTAAATACTTTTTTAGCAAAAATCGACCCACCACTCGAGGGGCTGGATTAATATCACCAAAATTGGTCTGTTGAATGGTAAGGCACTTCTGGAAATCAGGTTTTTGAAAAGATATTCAATTAATTAAAAATTTCGGAAGTAGAAGTGTTTAAAGAAATAGGCTTTTTAACGTACTTACGTATACCTGTGTATTTTCTTAAATGAGGCAGTTTGGCAAATTCAAATTTAATATTAAAAATTTAAACAGTTTTAGCCAGAAGTGTTTATAAAACAGAAAGCGTAGGTTTGTGGAAGTCCCATACATGTATCGTCTTACTAGCATGTAACATTAAAAATTAGTTAACCCATACTTGTTAAGGGTTTAGGGGCAACATTATCTACAAGGCCTTTTTAAGTAAACAATTCGGCCTTCATTTACATATTTTTTTACTTTCATAAAAAGGAAAGTTAAAAATGCCTAGGCCATTTAGCATACAATTGTTTTAGGATGGATATATTAACGCCATAAAATTCCGTTTAAACATAAAGTTAATATATTTGTTATTATTGTTATATAAATGGTAAGTTATTTGGAGCAAAAAAAATTCAACTCTTCAGAAATGTAATATACTCTCTAAGAATAAACGTTTGAATACACCGCATTAATAATAATACAACTTATTATTTTATGATCTTGGTAGTTCAGTTTGAGTAATCACTATTTAGTTTAATTAAGTGCATGTTTTAGAATAAAAGTGCGTGAAATAGACAAACAACATGGCTGTTGTAGTTCCAGACTTATGCGTGTAACATTGCTCAGGTATATTTTGTTTACATAGGTTGAATACATGCATTAGTTTAGTCATTTACCAGAAGAAGAGATCTGATTAAATATCTCGAAACGTAATTATGCTGATTGTATTGTATCACTAAGCAAAGGATATGTCAGGGGAAATCCCGTTTCCTTCCCAAATGTTATTATTCATAAATTCGTATCATTAGGAATAATGTAAAAATACACAGTATTGCAGACTAATTGATCAGATAAGTTGTAAACCTATGTAAGTTTTGTAGATATGTCAGTATCTTAAAATGCTATGTCAAACTTGTCTCTGGGTAGCATTTAGAAACAAGTATGTTATAAATATGGTTATTCATATATTTGTAACTATAGAATATAGTACCTCGTATAATTAAATAACAGAAGTTTATATGCATTTCAGTACCTAATAGACGTACCGTAAGAAAAGACGTTCCTGCACAAGTCAAGATTAAAAGAAAATAAGGCAAAGAGCGGAAACATAACCAACAGTACAATATTAAAAAATTATGTATATCTATAGAATCAACAAGATACAGGTTTCGTTCGGTATTTTTTCTATATCTCAGTTTATAATAAAAACTGTTATATTTCAAGCACGTCCGGAAAACTCCACCAGGACACATTATGGCCAGGACCAGGACCAGAACTTACAGATGAGTTACTTATATTATTCTTTTAGGAATCAGAGGATCTGCTCCTCGATCTCTCACTAACAAAGCAGTTTATACATCCTAGTTTTAGTGACAGAACACCGGAACAGATAAATGTAGTGACAATACTATTGCTAAGTAAACAACATTCAAATAACTTTTGTTATTTGGTTCAGTTGTGTGTCTATGTTTATTGAGGTTGTCAAAACCTTCTTCTTAAACTGCAAAACTTATGTTTTAAGCTGTTTATAATCCGCTCTGTACCCAAAGAATACAGGGAGAATCGTTTTGTAAATTTATATATTTTCGATCACCACAGAATGGAATCGGAACTGTTTTACGTAATTGATACAAAATAAAAATTTATATAAGAGAAGCATCTTCTTATTTATGATAACAGCCTTCTATTGGACATATTTTTATGGACTAAATATTGAAAGTTAAGTTACATTAGTGTATGCTAGCTGAATAATAATATCGGTGCTCGATTAAATCATGTTAAAATGTTTAAATTAAATGTTAGGAAAATATTAAAAGGTAATTTTTAAAAGAAACATATTCTAAACATTTTACCTTCATGAATTAGTTACTGAACCGAACACCAGAACTCTCTACTGTCGAGGGTATATGGTTCAGTTTTGTGTCTAGGTTTATTGAAGTTGTCAAAAACTTCTTCTAAAACTGCAAAACTTATGTTTTAAGCTGTTTATAATCCACTCTGTACCGAAATAATACAGGGAGAATCGTTTTGTAATTTGATATATGTATGGCTCAAAACAGAGTCCAAGTCCAAGTCCAAGTCGCTGTGACTGTGGGGGGGGGTGGATCCCCCACATCTTTCAAGGCCTCTGCCGGTTAGGCTTTTGCCTTGTCTCGAGGGTCAAAGCCCTAGTAGCTTTCGCTACCTGTCAGTGGGGTGAAGTGTCGTGGTGCAGTCGAAGTTGTAGTCGATGTCATCAGTCATCCATGGGAAGACGCAGTTGGGGGACCTCCTGGGCGCGAAGTTCACGGATGCGATCCCACGGTGAGGACTCTGCAGCTTATCAAGGCTCGATGTCAGGCCTTCTACGAAACTCCTGATGGTAGAGACGTTGGACGAAGGCCTGACTACGGTATTCTTCACGAACCAGGGCGACCCAGTGGCCCGCCGGAGACAC
Source organism: Homalodisca vitripennis (assembly GCF_021130785.1). Classification (NCBI taxonomy): domain Eukaryota; kingdom Metazoa; phylum Arthropoda; class Insecta; order Hemiptera; family Cicadellidae; genus Homalodisca; species Homalodisca vitripennis. The sequence continues at coordinate 89,958 of NW_025776631.1, read as the reverse complement.
ACGCTCTGGACAGCGAGCAACTGCCTCCTTGCGGTCTTGCATGTGAGGTGGTACCATGCTGGGGCCGCATATGTGTGCACTAGTCGTATCAGAGCCGTGTAGAGCAGGACCTTCGTCCTGGTCGGTAGCTTCGTGGAGTCGAGCAGGGGGCCGATGCTGCCGAAGCCCTTTCTCGCTTGGCCACAGATCCTCTTGACGTGGGGTGTGAAGGTCAGCTTGGAGTCCAGGAGTACCCCCAGGTACTTGACTGAAGTCTTCCACGGTATGTCGTCGCCGTTGTGTGACAGGTGACGGCCGTCCGTTTGTCTCCTTGTCCTTGTGAAGTTTATGGCTTCACATTTGTCAACGTTGACCTTGATCCTCCACTTGGTCAACCAGGGCTCCAGTAGGTACAGCTGCCGCTGGATGTGGAACCTAGCCATCCTCAGGTTGGCAGAAGTGGAAGTGAGGAGCGCATCGTCCGCGTACAGAGAGAGCAGCACTCTCGGAGCGACCGGAATGTCGTTTGTGTACCACAGGTACAGGATCGGGCCGAGGACTGATCCCTGTGGCACACCAGATTTCACAGGGCGGGTCGTGGAGGTGGATCGGGAAACGCTGACGGAGAAGGTCCGAAGGTGGAGATAGCTACGGAGTTCTCGTGACTGACTGCGCAAAGCAGAGCCCTGTCCGATTTTGGTGTATGGTGATGGTCTCACTGGGCGAACGCGAGGGCGGCCTCTTTTATTAGCACTAGTTCCTCCTCTTCTTTCCATTACGGTGATAGTTAATGTACAATGTACAGTATATAAAAAAACACACACACACACTCACACCCTGATATTCACAACGAACAGTAAAAACATCGAACACAGAAAACAAATTTAGCAGTAAACTCGAAGTAGTCATTCTAGTAGCACTTGAGGACTGCGCAGAGAAGCGGTCGCTGCGGTGCGATGTGGCAATAGTGCATGTTGCTATGGCAACCGCGTCAGACGCTCCTCGCTCCTGTTGGTCACGTTGCCAACCAGGCAGTTCTCTCTCTCACTCCAACGTCAGAACGCCCCAGCACGCCGATACGGAAGTTGTATCTATTCGACTATAGAAGATACATTTTTGAGCAAACTGAGTAGAAGAACATGTTTTATAAATGTTTTTGCAGACTTTCACAAACAACTACAGTAGAGGTGTGCCCCTGCTATGGATTAAATCATTTCTAAGTCGTAGAACACAGACTGTCCAAATTACAAATCACCTTTCAAGTCCATTGGATTTGAGATATGGAGTTCCCCAAGGCTCCATCCTCAGTCCAATCCTTTTTCTGGTCTATGTCAATGACATCGAGTCATCACTTCTGTACGGGAATCTCGTGCAGTATGCTGATGACACGACTCTCTGTTTTAACGAAAAATCAAAAGAAGTTTTGGAACAAAAAGCTTTTGTTGACCTTAACAACTGCGTTCAACACTTTCATAGCCTCAACCTGACAACAAATTCCACAAAATCTAATTTTCTGAATTTCGCCCCGCGGTCAATGGACGTTGGGTGTGGACCTTCCGTCATGCTGGGAGACTCCACATTAGAAGAAGTTTACTCCTCCAAATTCCTTGGTATATACCTTGATCGAGGTTTGACATGGAATGTTCACATTGATTCAGTTTGTTCAAAATTAGCATCTGGCGTTTATGTTTTAAGATCTTTAGCCAAATACTGCCCAAGTCAGGTGCTGATGGCGGCGTATTACGGCCTGATTTACCCACACCTTTCCTACGGAGTGATTTTGTGGGGAGCTTGTTCAAACAATCAAATTTTGAGAGTTTTCAGGCTTCAAAAGAAAGCGATCAGAACAATCGCCAACATGAACTTCAGAGAGTCGTGCAGACCTGCTTTCAAAAAATTGCAGCTGTTGACTCTGCCATGTCTCTATATCTTGGAGGCAGTTTTATTCTGTAAGTCAAAATGTGCCCTGACTAGGGGCCGTGACGTGCTTGAATATGAAACGAGAGGCAGAGACAACTACCGTTCTGGGCGACACAGAACGGTGGTTTATGAACACCTGCCCTCGCAGGCAGGTGTCCGTTTCATCAACAGTTTGCCTGATTCCATGAAAAACGTACAAACGCCCAAGGCATTAAAAACTCGTCTGAAGCGCTTTTTAGCATCTAAAGCATTCTATAGCGTCGACGAGTTTTTGAATTATAGTTGGGAGACCTCCAATTGAGAAGACTGACACTGGCATTGGCGGTGGAGAGAATTGGCGAGTAAGTGGTATGGATGAATGTAACGATTGTATGTCTGAATGTGGTATTGTGAACGAATGTAAAAATTTTAGATTTATTCGGTATGACCTTTGCCACATAATTGTATTATTATCAACGGCAATAAAAGACTTGACTTTGACTTTGACTTTAGAGGATATGTTTATTTTAGAAACTTATGTACAGGCTAAGAAGCATTTTAACTATTTTAACAGTCGTCTCGTTAATTCTAAAAATTACCAGAATAAAAAAATCTGAACATTCTGTAAATTTTAACATTTTAAACCTCTGTAAATACAGTATCTGGCAGAGATTGTAGGTATAACATTTAGATGTACGGAATATGTTCTCTTGGATATGTACATGAGATTACACAGTATCATATAATCCTGTGTTACAGCAACTCATAAATGCATGAGTATGACAGAATAACATATATTGTAATATTTTTAATATGCTATTGAAGAAATCAGATTCAGATTGAAAGTTAATCAATTTGTAGGTTAAGGCGGCAACAATGAAAATAAATCGTAGTTCAGCGTTTTAGTATGCGTATTTTTTTTCTTTTTGTATTGAATGGATAAGCCAATCGGCTTTTAGGCCTTATTCTGCCCGTCCTTATAGGCCACTGGCCTGTGTGAGGGTCATATCAAAAACAGAATAAGGGGAAGAGTCGATACAGTATAAGGTATTTGGTACTGATAAGAATTGCAACAGTCACAGGCAGTATTTGAACCTGCGCTATCTCTAACGTAGACTGAAATTTCAACGTCTATGTTTAGGCTTAAATGAAAGATTATACAGCTCTATTAAAAAAAAACTCCGTTTAAAAGTTATGTTATAATTTTCAGCCCATAATTATTGTACGATTTAATTTACAAGACCATCATAAAAATATTATATTTTACCTATATATTATACAGAATGCATTGATTTGTTTACATAACTATTTGTAAATAGTATGTTTAAATTATTATAGTTTTTTAAGTGATTTATGACAACAAACTTTACTTTTCACGGAAACTTAGCTAGGCAATGATCTACTGTTGTCACAAAAACCTAAAACCTAAACCATGCTACTTTACTTATGATTTAAACATGCTCTGAAATATTCTCCAGAACGTTTTATTATATTTTACCATGAAACAATTATTAGACCGAAAATTATTATTTATAGTAAAAATGTAAAATTTCAATATGAATATGTAATATAATAAGTTGCTTCTATCACTGTATAACTTCCTTTTCGTTTCTATTGTGAAATGGATGGGTGCTCAGGATGTAATCTCAGCAACTAATTGAATAAATTAAAACATACACACCATATTCATCTTCATATCTGCACAATACAGTTTTCATAATTGTTGACTTTAAAGAACTAAACGTAATTAAGTGTCGAACTTTAATCCTAAGTGAAACAGCATTCAATAATTTCACGTTTTTACATATTAACTATATTATAAAATCCCAGAAAGATGACTCTTAGACACCTTTAAGAAAATAATTCTCTAATTAATTTTTATAATTTTTAGCTCATATTTATGAAGAGATCTTAAATGTTTTAATGTTTTAGAAAAAAATCCCAAAATTAATTATTTCTGTACATTTAAAGTACTAAAGAATTAACAACCCAAAGTTACAAGTATTCTTTTTAGTTTTGTACACAAAGCATACTAATGTTAATATTTGATTATGATAATCTTAACGAAATAAATAAATAAATTCTAAAATCCTTAAAAGATTAAAATTTTGTTAAAGTTTTAAATGCGTATAATTCAATTAAACTGTTTTACTGTTGTTTACTGTGATTAATAATCTCTAAAACTTGCATGTAAACTGCTTTAGGTAAGAAGAAAACTAGAGCCAAAACTATGATTTAAAAATAATCAAAGTAACTCATCTATAAGTCCTTGTCTTGATCCTGGTCTTCGGCTTCGTACTCCTGGTGAAGATTTCCTGACGTCCTGCGTGTTGAACGATTTTGAACGTTAAACTGAACTAAAAAAAATGTCCTTCCCCTTATCAAGCTTTGTCGTTGCACCTGTCCCTGGACTTGCTTTTCCAACCCAACGTAGTATGAGGTAAAAGAATTACGTAAACAACAATTTTGAAATTATCGAACCCTTTCAAATAATAGTATTTTGCTGTTTCCATGGATATTAATATATAATCTGGTGTCTGTGTTTCACCTGTTTCTTTTTTTTGGATACCTTCACTTGCGTTACGACTACTACTATGATTACACCGATTCTTGTTATCAGATTACTCTTACACATATATCCTAGAGACGCAAACATCTGCCATTGCCTGCCTTACTGTATCGTGATAAATTGTCATAATTTAGATCCAAAATCCAGGCACACTATTCGATATGTCATGGTATTGCTTATTAGTATATCTGTTTTCGCTATGATGTATCTAATTCCAGTAGTGTACATTTCAGTGCATTTAAAATTAATTCTACAGTTTTTTTATGCACATAAGTTACTAAATTTAAAAGTTGATAAATAAGCAATCATTTATTTTAAAATGGTTTAGTGGTTAAAGATTCAATATCATTTAATTTAATTTTCAAACAGTTTGTTTGTAATTAATTAATTATGACTCATGTAAAACATTGATAAAATTTAGTCTGTAACTATTATCATAACAAGTCTAAAATGTTCTAGCCTTTACAGGAACATTTGGGACTGCCGATGGCCGAGTAATCTAAGACGTTGGACTTTGGCTCTGAGTTAGAGATAGCGCAGGTTTGAATCCTGTCTGTGACCCTAACACTTTTTATCACTACCATCGACCTTGTACTTTATCGACCTGAAGATGATTTACTAGAATTTTAAATGTACATTGTACAAAAATAAAAAAGATCAAAAAGTGTTATAAAGGTTTATTATTGTTTATATATTTATCAAACACATATCAAGGCTAAATATCTATTAAAAATAATAGTATTATAAATACTTTCATAGTTTTCACTTTCATTAGTTATAAAAAATAGTCGTTTAAAATTCTAATCGTAACATATAAATATATTTACCTATCATTATCTAACACGAAAGCACTGTTATAACTGATAATATTTAGGTAAAGCTTTTTAACTCCTGTTTTGAGGTAATATTTTAAACTGTTTACGCCGTTATAATAATGGGTAATAATTTATTTAATAGCAACATTTGCATGTAATTGTTACTATTTCAGTGAAATTTGGTAAGGGAGATATATTTCAAAAATAGAAAATATTTATAAATGAATGACATGCATCTTACTTGCTGATGCGTTCATTTTACAATTTGACGAAAATTTGACTAATGTTGGTTTCAGTAAGAGTATTGGTGTAATAGTCTTGAATATACACACTAATTTCGCCACAGAACATACTGACAAATGAGAATATGACTGCTGTAAGGAAAGAATCTTCTTTTTGAAAAGTTCCCTATAGTGAACTGTAATAAATTTACATTAAAATAAATTCACTGATGTTATTCCCCAATAAAAAATTGATTATTAAATGCTTAAAAATATGCCGTACACTCCATATTATTTTATGTTTTATTACATAAATATTTATATAGGCACTTGACACTGTCATAAATTATATAAGTGTGTATAGATGCAGCTTGTTATTATTTCTCATACTTGATTTTAAACCAAAGAACGTAACATAATTAACATGCCTACTCAGAGTGAGTAACCCCACTGAGTCTATTACCTTCCCACTGTTTCTCCATCTCACTCTCTCTAACTCTCTCTGTCTGAAACAATACTTCTGATCACAACGTTTTCTTCTACATTTTTACACATCTTTAAGAGAGTTCATTGTCATAACAAACTGTTTATCTTACTTAAATTTAACGTTATAAACGTTTATAACATCTGGTAGGCTAACAGTAAAAAAATATTATTATAACATTAAATTTTGACAATGTAAATGTAATTAAACCAAAAATTACTGCCAATATGTATATATATACTCTCCAATATATAATATAACAAATATATATATATATATATATATATTTATTTATTTAATTTATATTTAACAATATGTAAACCTACAAATGTTTTACGAAACTTGATTTTCCTAATTTTACTCCTACCTTATGTCATACTTATTTATATATTAAATATTCTGATAAATATTGTTGGCATATGTATAACGGTGACTGTGGTGCGTTGATGGTTTTTGAAGTAGAGAAGACAAAATTTAAGAGACGCTACCTTCGCATTTAAGTATTATACCTTTTATATGGCAATTTATTATGTATTTACTAACAGAAAATTATAGTCTTCATATAATGATAGTGTAGGATTACGCAGATTATAGCGTAATATAAAAACAAATTAAAACTACCGCATTGGATGATTTTAAATGAACATCACAGTAATGTAAACTGGACACTCGATAAAATTTACTCTTTGTCGACTCAACTGCTTTGTATGAGAGCAGTTGTGTCGTTTCAGTGTTTTCTAAAACTTTATCCTCTATCTTTCTTTATCAGCCTTATAAACTGATGTCCTCAAAATAAAGTTTACAAAATATAACCAGTAAAATTTAGTTCCTAAAATTTAATTTAGCTTTGGGTTTTATATTGTAATTGCCTGGACTAAAAACACTAGGTGTGATGATACTAATCATGTTAGGTTTTCAGAGAACGTGCTTACAACAATATCTAGTTTATATTTATACGCAATATTTTAGTTAACAAAAAGCGTAGGAATCAGAATGATGGAGTGATTGTGTATGTAAGGGAAAATCTGAATGTGAGTAGTAAGGAAGTAAGTTTACACGGGGCAACTAGCATTAAAATAGACGTAGTAACTGGTAGTGGCCGGCACAGTATCCTGGCTGTGTACCGCAGCCCATCACCTGATCTTGACCTTGAACTGTTTATTGATAATCTGGAGTCGTATTGTGATAGCAGGCCGCGGGACAGGACACACTGGCCGATAGGTGACGTGAACTGCTGTATTCTGCCGGATACACATAACCCAACGTCGCAACGTTACCTGGATGTGCTCTACGGCGCGGGCTATGTCTGTGGTATTAACTTACCCACTCGTGTCACCACAAATACAAGTAGCTGCAATGATCATATTTTTGTCGACTCACGTACCACGAAAGATGTAAGATGCGGTGTAATTAAAGCAGAAATGACGGATCATTATTTTACAGTTGCTGCAATTAATAACAATATTACCAATTCTAAACTTAGTAAAACATATCACAACATTTTTATAGATTTCAAAAAATTAGCACATCTCATTTCCGTAACTAATTGGGAGTCTGTAGTTGAAACAGACGACGTCAACACTTCTAGCGAGCTATTTGTTCATCAGATACAGACAATATTGAAAAACTCTACAGAAGATAAACACATTCCCGCGAAAGAAATGAAAATAAAAACCGTGGATGACTAGAGGATTGGTTAAGTCGATCAGACACAGAGATAAGATTAGCAAACAAGTAAAAAAACAACCTTTCAATCCTATTCTTATTGCTCAGTTTAAATCCTACCGGAATGTACTTAGTAATCTTATTAAAACGGCGAAAGAAGACTATTTTCGTAATAATATTAACGTGAACAAGAATAACGCGAAATTCCTATGGAAAAGTATTAGCGAGATTACCGGTAATACTAAACGAAAAGAAGCTTTCAAAATTGACCCATTTTTGGAAGGGAATAGGGAGCCTGATAAAAGTGACGTGATTAAGGTTGCGGACACTTTCAATGATTATTATGTCGGTGTTGGGGCAGGGCTAGCCAGTGCTGTCCCTCCAGTGACTGAGCTTGTTATTGATGATGGTGACTTCGCAGTTGATTCGGCCCTCAGGCTGGTTCCCCTCACTCAGGATGATATTTTTCGGAGTGTCACCGAACTCAGGGGGGCTCCGCTCCGGGGATTGACGGGATTCCCGCTAGGATCGTCAAAGACAATATTACCGAACTAATAAAACCACTGTTACATATTTTTAACTGTAGTATTTTAAAAGGGATTTATCCGAATGTTTTCAAAGTGGGTAAAGTTATTCCAATTTTTAAGGGGGGTCCAAAACCTGTGTAAGCTATAGACCTATTACTTTATCTAGTGTACTAGCAAAAATCTTAGAGAAATGTGTTAAGAACAAACTTGTGAATTATTTAAAAATCAACAATATAATTTATCAAAACCAATTTGGATTTAGGAGCGATAGGAATTTGAATGATGCTTTATATTTGTTGACTAAAGAGTTACATGATGCTGTGGGCAAAAACAGGAAGGCTCTATTGGTATTTATTGATTTGGCTAAAGCGTTTGACACAATTAATCAGAACTTATTAATTAAGAAACTAAATTTCTTGGGGGCTCACGATACAACCTTGAACTGGTTTAAAGACTACTTCCGAGACAGAAGTCAGGTGGTCACAATTCAGGGGGAGCTGAGTTCGAGGAAGACCATACAGTACGGTGTAATTCAAGGAAGTACTTTAGGTCCTATATTATTCTTGATATATACGAACAATTTAGGTAAAATAAATATGGCAAATGGTAAAATATTTTTATACGCGGATGACACAGCTCTGTGTTTCGAGGGGTCCAGCTGGCCAGAGGTGTATGGGGCGGCTGAGCGTGGTCTAAACACTGTAAAGCGCTGGTTTGACCAAAATGGACTCACTATCAACGTCAAAAAAACAAAGTGCATGGCAGTGGCACTTCGGACGGGTCATGATCCGGACAATTTACACCTGAGGCTTCACACTTGTGGCGGAGTGGCTGGCTGTATGTCATGTGAATGTGTAGAGCGTGTATCTGAGTACAAGTATTTAGGAGTATTTTTTGATAATCGGTTGAAATGGACAGCTCACATCCAATATATAAGAAGTAAGTTGAGGAAACACATTTTTATTTTTAAAAAACTTTGTAATATATTAACATTTGATTTACTAAAAATGGTTTATTACGCATTCGTACAGTCTATTCTGCAGTACGGAATTATTGCTTGGGGTGGGACATTTAAGAGCTCGCTGTTACCATTAGAAATCGTCCAAAAAGCAATTATTAAAGCTGCCTTGAAAAAAAATCGTCTTTATCATTCAGATTTGTTATTTGATGAATTTAAGGTTTTTAACGTTAGACATTTATATGTTAGAAATATTATAATGTACATGTTCAAAAACCACAGTAATATTTTTAATCAAGTAAGCCATAGCTACTCGACCAGATTGGCAGTGTCCTCTGGGATTATTGCCCCAAAATTAGAGAAGTCCATCAATTGCACAAATTCACACTACATTGCAAATATAATTTTTCCTAAATTACCAGATTGTCTTAAGTTACCAAGTGTTTACAAATCCGTCACTTATAAAAAGAAAGTAACCTCATGGCTACTAAACATAGATAAAGTTGAGTTAGAATATTTTATAACTTCTTTGTATGCACATTAGCATAATTGTTGAACCTATGTTCATTCATCGCTAGCATTGACAGTGGGTTGGTGTTGTAACTGTGTAGGATTGAGTGTTGATAGAGTGTCTTTTGATCGTGGTAAATATAGGGACAGGAAGGGGGAGATAAAAGTAAAGGGGAGCAGGGGGGATAGAGAGGGGGGAGGGAGAGAGAGAGAGAGTGAGTGAGAGTGAGAGAGAGAGAGAGAGAGAGAGAGAGAGAGAGAGAGAGAGAGAGAGAGAGAGAGAGAGAGAGAGAGAGAGAGAGAGAGAGAGATTATGATGGTTATGTGTGGCGTGAGTGTTAAGTGTGTGAGAGGTTCCAAGCCTCCTAATTAACCGATATCTCGTATTTTGGATAAATTAAGTTTATATTCTTGTTATCATTTATGAATCATCCATTATCATATTATCATTTCTGCGGTTGTTATCTGGTTGTAATCTTATTGTCAAACACTTGCTTTGTTGTAGCTATGAAGTATTTGTTTTTTCTTATATTACGAGCATACAAAAGATGCATTTCATGTTGTCATTACGTTGTTTTTCCATACGAAGATTTACATTACTTTTTATGTTGATGAGTACATATTCATGCTGCTGATCGCGTCTCGATCTCCACACACAGGCTATGCCCATGTGGAGATCATTTCCTGTTTTTGCATGTATGTTGAGATCTTTGTAACTATGAGAGAGGAAATAAATTAATATTCATTTATTCAATATTCATTTAGTGTACTCTGGCTAAGAAATAAGAAGACTAAAATCATTAGAGGGCTGGACAAATGTCATTTCTGTCTGTCTAAATTTTCAAACAATATATTGAGAACGACGAAACCTATGACCTGACATTTTCATGAAACTAATTTTTATAAAGGCAATATGGAATTCAATTATAGTGCTGTCACTCCATGACAGTTTACTGACCACTTCGGCTAAAATTGTTACATTGGTTTAACCATGATGAAAACGAGAGAATTTAAATAGAAAAATATTCAGATACGTTTAGTAAAACAAAAATGATTTCTAAATGTTTGCAAAGATAATGTTAAGAAACATAATGTGGATAATTTAAGATTAAAAACTTTTATATGTGCATGAACATCAAAGATATTTTAATAGTCTTATTGTAATTTTAGAATTATCGTACTAAAACAACAATGTTATGTAATATCTCAAACGTGTCAAACATCTAGGAATATATTATCAGCGAGAAGATCTACGGACAGAATTTACATGTATATGTCGTATCTTAATATGTATATGAAATTTACAGTATTATATAATCTCGTGTTGCAACGACTCATCTATTTATGCGTATGACAGAATAACATATCTTGTAATATGTAAATTCTTATAAACTCAGTTTTATAGATATGTAACACCGTTATGATATCAGAGTATATACAATACATTTTTGTAGCCAAGTATAAGCGCAATAAAGTCAGATTCCAATTGCAGTTGTGCAATTTATAGTATAACTTATCCGTCCTGATAGGGTATCCGATGAAGTCCCTTACGCGAGGAACTTCGTGTACGGCAAACTTCTTCAGTAAACCAGATTGACACTGGTAATAGGCTAAGGGATCTTGCTGAATAATCGAGATTGACTATGGCAGTATACTTGTGGACCTGCCAAAACAAAACCCCCGTAGATGTAACTAAGTTTTCTCAATATGTAAATATAACTTATGTGGTCTGTGTTTGCCGGCCTCCCCGTGACAAGACTTTATACGAGATGCTTGCGTTTTAAATCATTGACAAACTAACGGGCAACAACAGTTTTATCAGCAATAAGTTATTAGCAACTTCGGTTTACTTTTCACTTCCTGGCAAAACTAACCTCGGACTTAAGTTATCACCACATCCTCCTTGTCTACTAGATTTGCAAACAAATAATTTAATCTTTCTACGAAATACATTTATTATTTTTATACAACACTTATCATTGGGCTGAGCGTTGAGAACAATTACGATCCGCACGATTCTCGAAACCAGATACAACTGCGAACATGACATTTGGAAACCTCATTTCCGAATTAACCAATCCCCAAATCCTTCTTATCCCCGAATTTGGAAGCGAGCAACCATAAGTTGCAGCGAGGTGTAATATTATACAGTTAAACGTACACAAACCGGGTTTGAGGTTTTTTTAGTAGAAGTTTCCGTTAAATTATGAAATAATTTTTAATTACACATTATCACGAATATAAGAATATCCTATTTAAACTTTGCACAACAATATACGTTAACAAAACTAATCAAATTTAATTTTTAATATTTACGTAATGATGAAATAAATAGTGAGAAATAAAAAAAATAATAATTGTTTATTTTAACACGGTTATGATTTTAATACTAAAAACAATTACCACCTCTCTTACATTGAATTAAAATTTCTTAACTGAAAATATGAATCTCCGAATTGTCTTTAAAATATTGCTATTTTTTCATGACGTTATTAATAACGATTTCATTTGGTTTCTGGTACTTTGTTATGCCCATAGAGGCTCTTAATGTTTCATCTAAAAATTAAGCGTCAACCTCTCTATGAGGGACTTAGTAATACATGCTGTTTGTTTAGTAATTTAGCAGCATTGTACATATCAATATGATATTACGTGGTTCTTGATATGTTTAATAATTTATAGAGTAGTACAGTTCTGATTAATATTTTTAAATAAACTAACTATCATCTATTTTATTCTGAGCTAATAGGAACAAAGGGCATATCAGTTGCGTTTTATATTTATTTTAAAAAGGATTTTTTAAAGATGAAGAATTTTATTAAAACTGTACTTTAGTTTCCGAAATTAAATGTTTAATAACTACAAGATGTGTTACAAAATGAATAAAAAAAATGTTTGCACTACGGCAAGAAACAGGCGAATTAATTTAACACTTAATTGTGTGAGTAGGTTATCTTTAGAGCTCTGGAAATGGTTTCCCTAACAATTACAGACCACATTTCTCCTCAAACCTGTTTAATATAGTTATTATTTTATTGAGTGTAAACAATTAAATGTTATTAAGATGTTTCTTTTATTCCTAAGTCAACTAGCATTCGCTTATTCCAATCTATTTTCAATATTGCACTGCCATTAAATGCCTGAGTGATATATCTCAGACATATTTAAGTAACTAATTCTCCAAGTAATGTTTAAACTATTTATCAGATATGTATAAACGGTTAGTATATAGCAGAAAAGATGTGTTCTAAATGATTTTAAACTGATTCTTTCTGTACACTTTGTAACGACCCTTATTTGTCCCCGTCCTTAATCCTCACCCTTTCTAATAGAAAACCCTGTTTACCAAAGTGCAGTTTTCCTTATTGCCCTTGACCTTTTTATTTTCCGCCTTCCACTATTACCGACGTCCTGTTGTTCCTAACTTATCTTATCTTAGCGTCTCCTCCCACGGCCCTACGTCTAGCCCTACACCCTTCGTTTTTTCTTCCGCCAATAAATCCTTATTCCCCGCTACACCTAAAACATCTCCTCTACTCCCCTCCTATCCGTAAACAACCAGCGTCGTCCTAATTTCCCCTGCGTCGTGCCCTAGTTCCACGTACCTCTTTTACCCTGACCTTTGCCCGCACCCTAGCGGTTATCCAGGTTTCCGCTTATCATTATACGTTTCCTATCCTCGTGTCCTGCTAATCCCGCTTTGGGCGTCGCCTTCAGGTAGTCGGCGTCGTCCTATACATACTTCCTCTTATAATTCCTGTGTCCTTCGATTTCCGACGTTACAATAAGCCCTGTCCTATTTTCCCACGATCAGTCCGGCCCCTCCGTCACTTGACCCTACCCTGCGCCGCCGATGAAACTTCCCGTTACCTTATCGCCTTCCGCGTCTTTCCCCATAAACCTGACCCTCTCCTAAACACTCCTACATGCCCACCTAATTCCTACCTCCCATACGTCCTGCAGAGCCGCTTTATACAAGTCGGCATTTTTTTTCCTATGCCGACGCACCCCTAACGACTCCATCCCTGCAATAAAGAATACGGTCAAGTATTCAGAAACAGCAGCGTCGCCATTTCAAACAGGTTGGAACAGGCAGACCATATAACCCTACGGAGAGATGTTGCCGGCACGCTGCTGGCAGCAGACTGACAACATTAGGGGTTCTGCGCATGCGCCAACCTGGCTGCTATATAAGGGAGCCGATCACCAGCACAGCTCTCATTCGTTCCAGGGAGACAACCGCAGGAAGATCTCCGAGACCGACCACGCTTCGCCACTATTAGGTAAGATAATCGCCCCTATCCCCTCGCCCGCTAGAGCAATCCAAGCGGAACCTTTCGCCCTGCGCTAGAGAAATCCCAGCGCCTATTCGTCTTTCCCCGCTAGAGCGATCCAAGCGGAACCTTTCGCCCTGCGCTAGAGAAATCCCAGCGCCTCTATCCTCTCGCCCGCTAGAGCAATCCAAGCGGAACCTTTCGCCCTGCGCTAAAGAAATCCCAGCACCTCTTCGTCTTTCCCCGCTAGAGCGATCCAAGCGGAACCTTTCTTCCTGCGCTAGAGAAATCCGAGCGCCTCTATCCTCTCGCCCGCTAGAGTAATCCAAGCGGAAACCTTTCGCCCTGCGCTAGAGAAATCCAGCGCTCTTCGTCTTTCCCCGCTTAGAGCGATCCAAGCGGAACCTTTCGCCCTGCGCTAGAGAAATCCCAGCGCCTCTATCCCCTCGCCCGCTAGAGCAATCCAAGCGGAACCTTTCGCCTTGCGCTAGAGAAATCCCAGCGCCTCTTCGTCTTTCCCCGCTAGAGCGATCCAAGCGGAACCTTTTGTCCTGCGCTAGAGAAATCCGAGCGCCTCTATCCCCTCGCCCGCTAGAGCAATCCAAGCGGAACCTTTCGCCTTGCGCTAGAGAAATCCCAGCGCCTCTCGTCTTTCCCCGCTAGAGCGATCCAAGCGGAACCTTTTCGCCCTGCGCTAGAGAAATCCCAGCGCCTCTATCCCTCGCCCGCTAGAGCAATCCAAGCGGAACCTTTTCGCCTTGCGCTAGAGAAATCCCAGCGCCTCTTCGTCTTTCCCCGCTAGAGCGATCCAAGCGGAACCTTTTGTCCTGCGCTAGAGAAATCCGAGCGCCTCTATCCCCTCGCCCGCTAGAGCAATCCAAGCGGAACCTTTCGCCTTGCGCTAGAGAAATCCCAGCGCCTCTTCGTCTTTCCCCGCTAGAGCGATCCAAGCGGAACCTTTTCGCCCTGCGCTAGAGAAATCCCAGCGCCTCTATCCTCTCGCCCGCTAGAGCAATCCAAGCGGAACCTTTCGCCCTGCGCTAGAGAAATCCCAGCGCCTCTTCGTCTTTCCCCGCTAGAGCGATCCAAGCGGAACCTTTCGCCCTGCGCTAGAGAAATCCCAGCGCCCTCTATCCCCTCGCCCGCTAGAGCAATCCAAGCGGAACCTTTCGCCTTGCGCTAGAGAAATCCCAGCGCCTCTTCGTCTTTCCCCGCTAGAGTGATCCAAGCGGAACCTTTTGTCCTGCGCTAGAGAAATCCGAGCGCCTCTATCCCCTCGCCCGCTAGAGCAATCCAAGCGGAACCTTTTGCCCTGCGCTAGAGAAATCCCAGCGCCTCTTCTTCTTTCCCCGCTAGAGCAATCCAAGCGGAACCTTTCGCCTTGCGCTAGAGAAATCCCAGCGCCACTTCGTCTTTCCCCGCTAGAGAAATCCAAGCGGAACCTTTCGCCCTGTGCTAGAGAAATCCCAGCGCCTCTATCCTCTCGCCCGCTAGAGCAATCCAAGCGGAACCTTTCGCCCTGCGCTAGAGAAATCCCCAGCGCCTCTTCGTCTTTCCCCGCTAGAGCAATCCAAGCGGAACCTTTCGCCCTGCGCTAGTGAAATCCCAGCGCCTCTATCCTCTCGCCCGCTAGAGCAATCCAAGCGGAACCTTTCGCCTTTGCGCTAGAGAAAATCCCAGCGCCTCTTCGTCTTTTCCCCGCTAGAGTGATCCAAGCGGAACCTTTTGTCCTGCGCTAGAGAAATCCGAGCGCCTCTATCCCTCGCCCGCTAGAGCAATCCAAGCGGAACCTTTTGCCCTGCGCTAGAGAAATCCCAGCGCCTCTTCTTCTTTCCCCGCTAGAGCAATCCAAGCGGAACCTTTCGCCTTGCGCTAGAGAAATCCCAGCGCCACTTCGTCTTTCCCCGCTAGAGAAATAAAAGCGGAAACCTTTCGTCCTGCGCTAGAGAAATCCGAGCGCCTCCATCCCCTCGCCCGCTAGAGCAATCCAAGCGGAACCTTTCGCCTTGCGCTAGAGATATCCCAGCGCCTCCTTCTCTGTCCCCGCTAGAGACATCCGAGCGGAACCCTAGTTCCTTTGTTAGACCCTTTCCCAACGCTTTTATTTCCAAGTTACATTGTCCTCACTCCTCCTCATACCCTACTTAGAGCCTGGGCTGTGATGATACCGAGCGTCAGTGTTGAGTCCACTTAGGTTGACTCTGCTCTCAATCTGAACCTTGGGTTTCCCGATTCTAACTACCTTCTCCCGACCCCTGGAATATTTTACCCCATTTCACGACTGAGTCTTTCTGAGTTACAGTTACGTTACGATACGAAAAGTCACGTTACTGAAGGGATTTAAAAACAAAAATCTAATGTTCTTTATTAGCTTACAAAATATACAACAATATTTTTTGAAGTAATCTTTACACTTTCTATCAGATATGTAACAACGGATATTATATGGGTTGGACGATGTGTGGGAAATTATTATAAACTGATTCTTCCTGTAAATTAGAGTACTAAAAGGATTTAAAAACTTAAATATAAAGTTCTTTTTTAGCTCACAAAATATACGAGAATAATTCTTCAAGTAATATTTACACTTTTTATCAGTTATGTATGATGGATAGTATGTAGCTTGGACGATGTGTTGAAAATGATTGTAAACTGATTCTTTCTGAACACTTAGAGAACAGAAAGGATTAAAAAAAATGAATCTCAAGTTCTTTTTTAGCTCAAAAAATATATGAGAATAATTATTTAAATAATCTTTACACTTTTTATCAGTTATGTATGACGGATAGTATGTAGTTTGGACGAAGTGTTGGAAATGATTGTAAACCGATACTTTCTTTACACTTAGAGTACTGAAAGGATTTAAACACATAAATCTCAAGTTCTTTTTTAGCTCAAAAAATATGCGAAAGTTATTTGTTGATCAAGATAATCTTCCTCGTTGTAAAAACCCTGTTAATTGTAAACGCGTTATAACTAAATAGAAACTGATTCAATGTACATTGTACATTGAAACTACAATTATATAATTTCGTAGGGGAAGCAAAATAAAATTTTTATAATTTAATTTAAAACAATCCATTATTTGAAAAATCAGTGGGAAGTGAAGATTAAATATATTTAATTTGATTTTCAAATATTTCCTTGCGATTTTTTGTACCTATTAACTCCTAAATATGATTGATAAAAAGAAATGTATAACTATCTCGATAACCATTCTGCAATGTTCAAACCACTACCCTAACACTAATAGGGTAGTCACACTAGCTTAGTTTACTTTCCAGATTTATTGCATAGTTGACATTGATTACCCTCCTGTACTTTAAGGAATTATAATTTTATTTTTACTGCGCACGTTACGGGATAGATATTTTTTATTGTTTGAATATAAAAAAGATTTACTATGTTTCATATTCAAATATACAAAAGGTATTTTTTTAGTATCACTAAAAACATATTAGAGAAGTTTAAAATAATAAGCTGTTATATACTAGATTTTAAGCTTAAAGGGCGCTTTGTCCATATCTGCACAGGACGTAAAGTCTGTCACCCAATGCATTCTCTCTTTTTATTAAGAAACCACTTCCATTCGGTTATTTTCTTTGGAATATTTAAATCAAATAGTCTACAATTCGGTATACTTGAAAATATAATTACTATACAAATACTTCAATAGTTAAGTTATAAACACGGATGACTCAGAATATTGAAATTTTCATTCATAACTAGCATCCGTGTATATTAAAACTATTGTTAGTGAATAGAACGTCCGATTCGGAACTCAAACTCTGACCCTTTACGTGGTATAGCCGAGTCGGTAAACACATACTACCAAGACAGTAGAATATGTAATATTTCTTTAGCGTGCGCCCAATAGATGAAAAGGTGCAGGTATAGTTCTCAATGAAATGATTAACTCGTATTTCAATGTTGTTACTTAGTAATAGTGTTGTCAATGCAACTGTTCCGATGTTCTGTCACTAAAACTAGGATGTATAAACTGCTTTGTTAGTGAGAGATCGAGGAGTATATGCTGTGATTTCTAAGAAAATAAAAAAAGTAACTCATCTGCAAGTTCTGGTCCTGGTCCTGGCCATAATGTATCCTGGAGGAGTTTCCCGGACTCGCTCGTAATAGAACAATTTTCATCATAAACTGAGCTATAGAAAAATTACTGAATAAAACCTATATATTTTTGTTTCTATGGATATACGTAATTTTTACATATTGTACTGTTGGGTATGTTTCAGCTGTTTCCCTATTTTCTTTTAATTTTTAACTGTGTAGGCATTTCTTACGCTACGTCTAATACTGAAAGGCAACAAAATTCCTGTACAACATATTCGTACATTCTCTAGTTACAAGTACACCAATAAACATATTTATATCATGCCTGTTTCGAAATCCAACCCACTGCACGTTTGACATGGCTTTTTACTATAGAGCTACATCTACAAAACCTACATAACATCATATCACATTCAATTAGTCTGCAATACAATGCACTTTTAAATGTCCTCTAAGAATTATTCCTAACGTTACTTCACGAATTACTAGTCACATTTTTTAAGGAAACAGGATTATTCCCGAAATTTTCCATTGCTCAGTGATACAATTCAATCATTCTAACAACAATCTAGGTTAAAGTAATGAAAAAAGCTAAAGCGTTGACACGCATAAGTCTGGAACTACAACAGCCTTTGTTGTGTGTTTATTCCATGCACTATTACTCTAAAACATGCACTTAATAAAAACTAAATACTAATTATTACAACAGAACCACATAATACATAAAATAGATATGAAATATTACAAACTTTTAACACAGAATATTCCAACATTTATTCATAAACTGTGTATAACGTTTCTGAAAGTTATAGATTTATAGTAAAGCGTACATAATTCAGGTTAAACTTTTTTTCAGGCAAATAATTTTCCACCCATATTAGAATAGAAAATATATTTATTTTATCTGTATACGGATGTTATAACGTTAATAAGTCTATCCTCTAGACAATTTTTGTAAGCTAACTCACATTTTCGGTTAAGTATTATTATAATTTTCACTTTTAAGCAAGATAGAAATATGTAAACGTACGGCTAGTTTTTTAATGAAGAAGTTGTTGTTGCTACTGTTGTCGCTAATGCTTTGTTTTAGCTAATAATAACAGAAATGACTACGTGATAATGAATGATTTATAAATAATAATAAATATGAACTTAATTTACACCAAAGAAAAAGATTATATCGATAACAGTTTATTAGGAGAGTTGAAACCTCTCACACACTTATACACTCATGCAACATAATACACAACATAATATCTCTCTCTCTTCCCTTCCTGTCACTACATTTACTACTATCAAAAGACACTCTCCCTCAACACACAATCCTACAAAGCTACAAAATCATAACACTATCATACGCCAACCCACTTTCAATTATCCTGATAAATATAGGATCAACAATTTTAGCTAATGTACATAGTTATAAAATATTTAAATTCACCTTTAGTGACGAAAAGATTACATTATTTTAATAAGTGTTGGGTTTGTAAACATTTGGTACCTTAAGGAAATCTGGTAATTTTGAGAAAATTATATTTACAATATGGTTTGAATTTGTGCAATTGATGGATTTCTGCAATCTAAAGATTAAATATTAAATCCTATTAATTGTACACACGTTATTATTACATAGTTGCTGTGATTATAATCGCTAAAACTACGATGTAAACTACTTTTGGTAAGAAGAATATTAAGAGAAAAATCTTTGGCTTCTAAATAATAAAAGTAACTCATCTTTAAGTGCTTGGCATGATATTGATCTTTGCCTTCGTACTTATGTTATAGATTTCCTCGTTCTGCGTGGATCAGGACTTTTAACATTAAATTAAAAAATGACATGGTCCTTGACAAACTTTTAGCCATCGCATTTGTTCCTGATCCTGCTTTTAAAACTCATCTTAATAAGTTCAACGGATTTTATACACTACACTATGATT
The DNA here is from genome assembly GCF_021130785.1 of Homalodisca vitripennis. Taxonomy (NCBI): domain Eukaryota; kingdom Metazoa; phylum Arthropoda; class Insecta; order Hemiptera; family Cicadellidae; genus Homalodisca; species Homalodisca vitripennis. The sequence goes on along the minus strand of NW_025776631.1, from coordinate 70,052 downwards.
TTATCGATAAACACTGAAGTACCTGACATTTGTTGTTTCCATAGAAATTAACAAATATTAATTAATAAACCATTGTTTATTATTCACCTGTTTTTTTGTTTTTTTTGTTTTTACTTTTACTTCCTTTGCAACAACGTGGTTTTTACGTCATGTATACGGCGGGCTATAAACCGTTTCTTGTTATCTGATTACCCAATCACATACATAACATTGAGAGCAATATGTTTTGTTACTAGTCTTACATTAGTGTGTAAATATTAAATATTACTGTTTTGATACAGTATACAGAGACACTGTTCGATGTCATGTTATGACTAGTATATCTGCAACTAAAATAACCAACGGAGATTTCATCCAAGTTTTTGTTCTGATGTATCTAATTCCAGTAGTATACATTACAGTGAATTTGAACCGCATATCTACAGTTATTTAGGAAAGACAAGTTAATACATTTATAAGTTGTTAAATAAACAATAAATTATTTGAAACATTAGTGAAAGAGGAGATTTAAATTGTTGTCAAAAGTTACATGTTTTGAATATAACTGCATGATCAGCAAAAACGAAAAAAAACTTAAATAATAAAATTGGATCCGCCGAATGAATTAATTTTGTAGTTAACATTGGAAAACACCCAAAACACAACAAAGAAACGTTCATTTCACAAATTGTACATTGTACATTATTTTACTTCAGTTTGCAACCACAAATAAATACATTTTAAAATTTTATTTGTTAAACTGAAGATATCCAGACAACTAATGACGTCTGATTACGTAATCTTCATAGAATCTCGTGAATTAGTCAGCAAATTATTATTATGATTCATTAAGATTTACGATTCTTGTAAATGATTACATACGTTGATTTTAAGTGCTAGATAAACCTATTCTTTTACATAGATAATAATGCGTTTTTTGATCGACCATCCATCCATCTATCCATCATTGAAACATATCACTTAGAATGGTGTCTCAGGTTTTCTTTAGCCTGATTGGGGTAATGTAAACGTTTCTTTGTATGGTTGTCTGCCTGGCTGTCTGTCTATTAATTTCTATTTCAAAATACATTGCGATATTTTAATTAATATATCACATATTAAAATACCTTAATTGTTTGCAGTACTCTACCACTTTACTAAGTCTGCGATTTACCCATCGTCATTATAATCATCTACAAATACAATTAAAAACTTTTCGCTAACACTGATCCAAATCCCATCAAGTGACATACTCCATAGTTTATCCCTATGACACAGATATAGAAAAAAATTTAAAATACGAAGTATATATGTCAGTTAACGTTCTATATATCATGAACATACAGATAGTCAGAAATGCAATGTTCTATCTTCCCGAGTTATAGTCTTTGATAACCCTAATCTGACTAACGATTTCATCCTCATTGATCATGAACAAAGTAATGTATGTGTGTTTTTAAAGCCGTAAATATATCGAACACCATAACTCTTAATTGATTCAGTGTGAAATGTTGATAGTATTATTGCTGATGTGACAAACTGTTATAACTCCCAGCCAGTGTAACATTCATACATGATAACCTCTGCATAATAAATCCTAACTTACCGTTGGAGACGGCTTCCATATATCATCGTGCTACACTATAATAACAAATCCTGGTAATTCTTAAAATCTCATACCAAGTTTTAATTCAGTGAGGATGAGGTTTAAATTTAAAACTGTAATGATATGTATCTTCAGCTGATGTAAACTTAAAGGAAATCGAAATCGTAGAGTATTGAAAATCATGGAAATATCAAAAATTATTTTTATCTGAGATATATTTTCCTTGATTTACCACAATTAAAAATGATCAAAATACAAATAAATAACAGCTAATCACAATCAGACAATATTAATTGGACAATATTCGGACTGTATATGATGGTTGGCTGACATTGATTAAACATTTATTTACGTATAACTGGTTTTTAAGTGTACTAAGCAAAGAAAAATAAAATTCTTCCTTTTACCCTTTTTTCTCTACTATTTCGAGCTCCACAACAACTGGCATAAGTATTGATTTATTGGTGTATTTTTATAGGGTAAATTTTGCCTAGCAATATCCAGGTTGAGTGTATAATACTAAGCAAATTGGCTTTAAACTCCTGCACTAACAGACCGATTTTATAGAAGTGCTCTAAAATAATAAAATAATTTTAAGAACTATTTTTATATTTAAATTATTATTTCTGATTATAGAAGGCACCTTCGCTCGGGACACGTTACTAAATACAAGGCAACATCTAAGTTTTAGTACTCGTAAACTGTATTGTATGGGATATAGTATTATACAGGAAACTTTAATAATGAATATTGTGCTTTAATAATTCAATAAAAATATAAATTATCTGACAAGTTTAAAGATGCACTCATGCTGTTGTAAAGCTTTCATTACTTTCGAAGATGTGTGATTCGGTTATTCAGGCAATGGTTCAATCCAGCAGGGTGCCCCTCGATTTTAGCTCAAGCATTAATCTCCAAAACGATATTTTTATATTTAATCATAAAGCAGAAATTAAATTATTATTAGGTATAAAGATAGCATTCAATATTATAATGTAACATTGGAATTTAATTAGACATTTTTAACGCTGTATAATATTAGTAGACACTTTATTTCCTCTTTTACTGTGGAAGAGAGATCTGGCGTTAATTTCAGTAACTAATAGAATGAGTTAAAACTTCTAGGACATATTTATGTGCAAAATGTTTTGGAACTGAGTTTAAATTATTAACTTTTGCTAATGAAAATTTTTTTATCGATTTTATATATTAAATTTTAAGAATTAACTAATTTCACTTATCTTGAATACTATAAATTCTAAAAAAAATTTCCATAAAACAGTAAAGGTGAAAAATGACTGTCATAAACGAATATATAAATATTTAAAAAAAAATATTCGAAAATTCACAAAATATTGGGTTGACTGTAACTTTTATACAATATTGATAACTGATTCTCCCTGTACTCTATGGGTACTTAGAGGATTAAACACAACACCAAACACAAATTAGTGGCTTTTACACGAAACAGAAAAATGAATTGTGTTAACTATATTTAATTTGTATTACTGTTAGTAATACCGATGAACAGTTCCACTGCTTTAAGCTGTGATTAATAGTCATTAAAAATAGGACAAAATTTACTTTGGGTAACGAGAGATAGGGAGTAAAATAATTTTAATTAATAAAGAATGAAAGTAACTCATCCAAGTACATCCTGATCCTGGTCCTGCTTCTGGCTGTCCCGCCGTGTTCCTAGTGGTATTTCCGGAGCTTGTTGTGAATTGAATAAAGTTTGAAAATTCCAGCTACATGACACTTTAAAATTATTTAAATAAATTTAATTATATAAATGCCATGTTGTTTCCATGGATATAAAATAATATTTTATTTAAACTGCTGCTTACGTCTCACCTGTCGCCTTATATTGCTGACGTCACGACTACTACTAACACTCAACAGAACGCTTTTTATTTGATTTCCCCATCACATACGCATTTTAAGTAAGTAAACGTGTGAATAAAACATAATTATAAACATTTAAATGAGGATTGTCCCCCGACTCAAGTTATCATTTATGTGCTAAATTATTATTGTTTAAACACAATATTTAGGGACACTATTTGTCATGACATTTTATACTTTTGTTAATTATTCTATAATACATTTAAATTAAAAAAAAAATACTTCAAAAAATAACATAACTATAATTCATTAATAATCATATTTAAGTTTACATTATAAATGCAAACTTTTTTGGTGTGTAATAAGTTAACTGCAGTTTAAAGTTACCGGGCAGATTTAACTAAATTTGGTATGTCTACAACTTAGGTGCAAAGAAAACATGCCCATTTTTATTTAAAAGTATTCCCTAAAACTTGTCATGAAATTTTTATTTCATCTTAGAACATCAACATGTTTTTAAATATAAAATTAACAATGTAGCATTTTGCTGTTAACTATATGACACAACGCAATTTATTCAATTTCTTTCAGTAAATAAACATCAAATGTCGTATTAAGATAAAAATAGTAATGACAAGTACGATATGATATTTATATAGATGGCACTAATGACATATTTAAAAAATTTGCATATTATATCTTATATTACCCTTATATTTAGCTTGTTGGACATTTCTACAAAACGTATTTAATAGGCGAGTGTCTCAATAGGAAATAAATTCGCATTGTGAGGCAATACTGTACGTCGATTCATAATCGTACAATAGCAATAAATTCCTTATGAATTAATAAAATTATCGTGCCTCATAATAAATATAATACCTTAAAGTAGAGTTTAGACACCGGAGATAATATTATTTACATATGATGTAAGCGTATCAGGTAAAAAAAAACTGTTAGAGAATCCTATTTACTGTTTTATAATCATACGCTAGTAATTAATTCCTTAGAGCCTAGAAAGAATAGATGTTCATAAAGGATGATAATATCTCAAATTATGATTTAAAGCAATCTAGATAAGGTATTAAATGTTGTATCATTATAAGTAACTAATCTAGTTATTAGGAAAGTAGACTCCTTGTATCCAAGAAATAAGGTAGCAAGACAGTTTATCATTCTCACGTGATACACGTAAACGCCAGATATGGATAACAGGTCAGAATATATAGTGGAATGATAAATATACTAGCATTTATATGTACATCTAAGAGCACAATGAACAACGCAATGCATTCATGGAGTAAACTATTTGTATGATGCAATACTTAAGTATTAATTACTTGTGCTAATAACTTAAAAACTTGAGTACTAATATTTAGGTACATTTTCAAAAACTAAGGTTATTTTAAAGCATGAGCAAACCTTTGTAAATTTATATTTGGGCTACTTTTTTTCTAATTTTTAATCTAATGATAAATATTTAATAACTCAACTTTTTGCTTGTAAAGCCTTTATGAACGGCTATTTTAGTGTGCGTTTTAGATTGATAATCGAGAAGAGGAATTTTTCAGATTTATACTTTTTTTGAAGTTCTTTATGAGGGTGTTAAAACACACAAATTCGTTGAAAACATCCTAATCCTGAAGGATTTCTCAAAGGTAAATCGTTGAGATATATTAGAACTCATGTTTAGCACACTATACACTGAATCAGCATGGTAATTTAACAACTCATTTGTAGCTTAAGATTAGATAAGGCCCTTCCTACTAAAGGGAGTAAACAATCATCCTTAATATTACAATACAGAAGCGATCTAGATTAAGACAACCATCTAAGCTAATTACCGGGTCAGTTGGGTTACCTCCGGTTATTGCGAGACAGATTATCATTAGGATGCAGGCCAGCCCACGTGAGGATGAGTATTTAACCACCAGACAACAGCCCAAACGTTAGCCCAGGTCTATCCCGGAGATATAATACCAATAAATTAGCTAAGGCTGAAAATCACAAGACTCTCCGATCGAAAGACTGCACTGCATCAATATTTATATTCCCCTCGCAGTTTCAGTCCCTTATTCAGTCACCTGTCAACAACATTTAGAACTTAACTATAGACATGAACTTGATAGTAGAGCCTCCTTGGCAAAAAAATGACCGATGACCCCCAATGTTGCCCCCTTCCAATTGTGACAGGGAAACTTGGGCCGGGTTAGCACTAAGACCAATCCTATAACACCAGTTGACTGCTTTGTTTGGGGTTGCATTGGTCGATTTCGTAACTGTGGTTTTTATAAACTTTCCATTCACAAGAATTATAATGTCAACTCATCTGTATATACCTGTGGGAAAATACCACTCATGTTACAGACCTAAACAGGTCGTCCATAACCCGGAGAAAGGACGCAACCCTGTGGAAACTCTTAAGTGGTCCTTTTCACTGAAACTTTCACCCAAAAACAGTGGTGGTAACATTTCTAACTATTAGTAGGACCTTAAGATCCAGAAATGTTCTATACCTATGAATTTGTAATATATATTTCAAGTTTTGTTATTTAAAGCTGGAAATAGAGTCTTGAAAAGTGGGAAAAAATGTTACATTGCGTATGAATGTAGAGGACATTTATTATCAGCTCCTTAGTAAATAATATATGTAATTTACACATTGCTCATTGCTTGAGAGTTCTCTTAGAATTTAAAACATGCCGAGAGCATTTCTATCACTGCTTAAAATATCAGAGCAGTTTTTATATTTTAAGGTAGATTTTGCAATAAAAATAGGAAACAAAGTCATTAGATTGAACTCTAATGTTTCAAGTACTTAAAACAAACAAAACTTATGGAAAGTAAAAGTATTTAACAGGGTTTAGAAGTAAAAGTATTTGTATTGAACATTCGTAAATTCTTTATGACCTAATGAGATTAAAAGTGTATTCTCCTAAATAAAACCAGTAATATGCGACTTATAATAAAGAATACATAAATTAATAGTAGAATTCTCTGATAAATTTTAAAATTCACACTACTAAAGAAGTTGCGTACAGGGAGTCATTCTGTTATTGGTTTACTTGACAATGGTGTCCACTCAATTTAGAAGTTCAGCTGACCCATTTGTATAAGAATGATTTAGTCTAGTTTGCCAAAACACGAAAGTTAAACTATTATTCATTACAGGGTGGAGATGGAGACTATTAGAAGATGGAAATAGATTTTAATTTAAAACTTTTATAAATGTACCATTTTAATATGCTATGTCTTATCTCTTATACTATGAATACATGCTCTGGTGTATGTTCACTTAACTAACTGAATAAGTTAGTAATTATAGACTGTATTTTTCTGCAGAAGTTTTTAAAACCGTATTAAATTTAATTAGTTTTAAACATGAAACGTGAATTAGTTGGGTATTGTTAATGTTAGTTAGGTACAATAAGCTAATTTCAAATAAAGTAACTATTCAGCCTGACCAAAATATCCAGAAAATTGCTGGAAGACGTACGTTAAAAAATCCTTCTGATAACAAATTAATTATTATTCATCAACTACGTTAAACCGATACTAGACTGCTGTAACTGTTTATAAAATTTGCAATATGATTGAACCCGATTCTCCCTGCACGCTTTTGGCTCAGAGATGATTAAAACAACCCAAAACACAAGTTTAGTAGCTTTGCAATAAGGAAAAGAAATTTGTGAACAGCGGCAATCTTTACTAAATAAAGGAAAATCTCACGAAATAACAGATAAAAAAAAAAATTTGGCTTTGGAATCAGGTCTTCGTTTTATATAAACTGTTTAAGTGTTTTGTGTTGTATTTAGTAGTCACTAAACTTAAATGTAAATATGCTTTGGGTATGAAGAGTCATTATTAGGAGAAATTGTGATTACTCAATAATAGAAGTTACTCAGCCTTGTAAGTCCTGGTCCTCGTCCAGCTACTGACCATCACATTGTACTACATGTGGGGATTATCTCACGTGCTGCAAGTTGAACGACTTTGGAAAAGCTGCGACATAATCGCAATACTATTTAATGTTCAAAAATACTAAAATATCAGATCTTTTATTGTTTCTATGGATATTAAATAATGATAATCGAATGATGTTAAAACTTTGCACGGTTTTTTTTTAATTCTTCGTTTTTCATTGCCGCTTTTTTTTGGGTCCTTTCAGACGAACATGACTCCAGATTTCAGGAGTTAAGTCTTCAACAGCGTGAGACTTCAAACGCTACACGTATGGGGAAGGTGAACTGGAGATAAACTCATCATTCGCATGTTAAAATTATACCTATATTGTTGTATATTTTTAGATTATTTTAAGCTGGAATTATGATATTTAAATATAGTTGCAATAATAATCGTAATTTAACATTATTTAAATCTAAAAACGCTCCTTACTTTGTATTTACGTATAAACAGATTTAAAAATTCTACTACGAAATCCTTCAATTCAATAAATGTTCCTAATTATCTTTATTAACAATATCCTCAGAATTGGTATGTTAAAACATGCTAATAAAAAATGTTACATAAATATAAATAGTTTGGTTAGGATGCTTTAATATACTAGTTTTGAGGACAGAAGTTATTTAAAAAAAACTTATATCTACCCAAAAATCTATTGTTACAGAAGTTGCTAAAAACTCTTGTAATTGAAATTAGTTATTTTAACCAATACCATTTGCACTACCTTAAATTTAAAACATATACAAGCTTTCTATAACTTTTGACCATTGTTTATTCTGCATAATATAGTCAGAAATATTTAAACAGTAATATTTTGTAAGCTTTTAATTATAAGTCATGTTTATTTTCGCGGCTCGTTTAGCAATTACTCACCGTAGCATTGGCGAAGCCTATTATCTAAGAGACCGATGCATCTCTCTTCTGAATGTCTCCTAACAGGATAAACTGACAATTAATTTACTGATGTCGAGAGAAAAGAAGAGACCTGGATTCTGGCCTATCTGAAAATTGCAGGTGCTACTACTAGTATGTTGCCGCGCCTTGTTTCGTAATTCCATTATTTTTTCACTGTTTTGATTGATTTGCGGCCTAAATGTTATATTTTATAAGATAATTTAAATGACGGTACTGTTTTTATCAATTAAAATTGAGCAAAATTTATGTTTGTAATAAATTCTAATAATTAGGCTCTACAGTGGTGGTAACAAACAATAATTAAAGGAATGAATTGCTGAAGTTGAAGATTTTTGTATTTTTAAGATAACAATTACTAATGTAAATGTAGTGCTTTTATGTATATAAAATTTAACATTTAAGATGAGTCACACTCTGCAGGAATGCCACATTACTGAAAACAAATAACTCCATTGCTAGGATAAACAATTCGCAGGGTTGGATGTGCGGCGAAGCGCCCGAAATTACCGCGCGGCAACACTCTAGTACATATCTGTGTGCCGGCTCGGGCCAGGTCTCTTCTTTTCTCTCGCCACCAGTAACTATTAAACTTAAGTTTAAAATTTAAATTCATTTTAAATGGTATTTTATGCGATTTAATCATTACATTCTAACGTAGGCTGCTACGCTGATACGTGATCTGGATTACTCCTATTTTTTACACAAAAAATTTAAATAATACCTCTTCGTAGACAAGTCACAAAAATATTTGTAAACGTTTTCCTTTAAAATAAAAATATATTTATACTTATAATGAGTATTGCAAACTACCTTGTTAAGTAATTAACATAAAGAAATTTGGAGGGTGAAACAAGAGCTATTCTATCCTTCCAACTAGTCCACGTTTTCGGTCATTTTATGTATCTTGAAAATCACAATCATAATCACAAATGAGATTTCCTAACTGAGAGTGTCCCAAGTAAATTACAGAACTTTCAATTGATATTTAGCTTATCAGTGAACATTACTTAATCATAAACATCAAGTATACAACAATAATTTACTACGTCATACACTACAACACAAGTTGTAGTCATCAAATAATTTTGGGTCTTCTGATACATATAATTTAATTTTTCACTCTTTCATATTGCAACTTAAGTGTCAATGTACAGCACAAAGTGAGAAACGAGGAGTAAATGTGTGTTTTACGTGATGATTGAATAGCATCGTACTAAATGTGTATTATCAAAGTATTTTAACTGAAAATCTATATATATATATATATAAATGAAACTGTTCGTGTGTAACAGCATCACTCACAAACGGCTGGACGGATTCGCCTAATTTTTTTTTTAATTTGTTCGTCTTGATCTGTAGAAGGTTATAGGATACTTTTTATCCCTTTCCCGATTCAGGATTCTGCCCCACTGGTTACAGAAATACCCGTAAGAAATGCATTGCAGCAAACATATGTTATTAAGTGAAAGAGTCTTTTCAAATTTTTAATCAGCTGTTCTTTGTAAACATATATAATGCGACAAAAAATATATTTATATATAAATTTCTTTACACTTATAGTTTTAAAGCATAGAGTAAGCTTAAGAGAAACGACAAATTTTGTTTAAACTGTTTCTGCAATCATAATATATAAAAATGAATGTTTGTGTGTTTGTCCTTTATAGACTCAGAAACTATTGGACCGATCACTATGAAAATTTGTATTTTTCTATGTAGAAGGTTTATACGCAATGCCCATTGATGTAACTAACCACCAGGCTGTACTGCAAGATATAAAAGTTATCAAAGCGCCTGCACATTATAAACTGCAATTACAACACAGTAGTTACGTATATTAAAATATCCAAACACTATTTGAAGGCAAAGAAATATACGGGCAAAGCTTAAGAGACGCGTGCGAAGCCGCGGGAAACAGCTAGTAATTATTAAATTTATAATACCATATTATTAGCTTGTAACTCTGGTTAGTTTTATTTCCAACCAATTTTAATTTTGTTCCTAAAAGTGAACATATGTATTATATTGTAAGGTCAGCCAGACTTTTTAAAATGTTTTGTTTCTTTTCGTATTAAATAATGAACATTGCTAACTATATAAAGCTAATATTTCAGTGGTCTAATGAATACAATGCTATTGAGTGCTGTTGTATTTCGTTATCTAGTGTATATAACAAAGTCTGCTAAAATATTCCTAAGCAATAAATGATTAACAATAGCGGCATGTTTTTCCATGAGAAAACCAATCAGCTCTCTCCGCTTCATTACTCACGCAGTCCGACTTCACACTGAGTAATGTTTCATCATTTCAGCCCAATTAACCAACTCACTGTACTCGCCGACTCAAGTAATTACGCAAAACATTTCCCGAAGATTAGAGCAATCAGTAATTTAAATTTTAAAATTTTACCTTTTCTTAATAATAACTTTTAATTTGTTATATACTCCAAGAGCATTTTCATATATTATGAGGTGTTAATGCACAGTACTTTTGTGTATCCATTTTAACCACAAACAAAACTGCTAGAAACAGCACAACCTACAATTAACGTAGGTAATGTTGTAGTAATGTTTCATCACTTCAACCCTATTAGCCGCCGCAGTTTATTCGCCGACTCAAGTATATACGCAAAAAATTTCCCGAATATTAGAGCAATGAGTAATTTAAATTGTAATATTTTACAATTTCTCAATTTTGTATTTGTTATTTGCTCCAAGAGAATTTTCAAATATTATGAGATGTTAATGTACTTTGGTGTATTCATTGTAATTACAAATAAAACTACTAGAAATAACACAACCTATAACTATTAAAATATGTTTACTAATATTGCTGATAACGATTAATTATACTTTGGGATAAAACCAAGTGATGTTTTTATAAATAGTTTAAATGATATTTAAAGGTGGCAATGGAATCTAATAATTTGTTTCTATAACTGTAGACTTAAATTATAATTATTTTTAATCCCTTGTAAATTGGAAGAGACCTCTAGTTGTAATCATAGTAACTAATCTGAAAATTAAAAATTATGGACTATATTTCTCTACAAATATGGAGAATATCTTTATTTGATTATTGATTTTAAACTAGTTAAAGCAATAAAGTTTTATGTTTTAATTCTAAGTCAGCAATCATTCACTACTTTTGACTTATTTTAAATATGTACCCTACTATAAAATGCTTGAAAAAGCCTATTAAGAGATCTAAAAGTAAATAATTCTCTTAATAATCTGTACACTTTTTAAAAATATGTATGAATGTATCTTAAGGTAGGACATATCCTTTTTAGTCTTTGCTTATTTTTTCTGGTATTTTGTCTCTTTCTATGTTAAATAATCGACATTTTTAACAATGTAAAATAGTTGTACAATATATACCAAACGTTTTACTACGTTTTACAATTTTTTCAGTGACTTTTCTATTTAAAGGTCTCCTAAAATCTTCCTACTCATAAAATGACATAATACTGAGTGTACTCGTGGAGATAAAGCTAACAATTCTGCTGGCTGGAATACTTTTCAGGAGAAATTAAACAAACAATCAGCTCTCTCCGTTTGATTACTCTCGCTTAGTAATGTCAAATCTCTCCAACCTAAATAACCGACTCAGTTTACTAGTTGGCTAAAGAAACTACTCAAAGCAAAAGTTTCACAGAGAGTTAGAAGAAGGAGTAATATAATTTGAATAAATTTATCTTTCCAGAAAATGAAATTTTACTTTCTTATTTATATCGCCTAGCAGCATTTTCCCTCCAGGGTACTGTATTATATACTGTATCCATTTATATACTGTAGTATTATGCAGATAATTTGTTTCTCATTAATTATAATCAATTACAACGTAATTTTATATTCATTTTTTGTTTTCCCTACAATATAATTCCTAAAGTTAATATAAAATCTATAATATTAAAGGAATTACTTAAATTGGAATTTTTCTTTTAACTATCTATAATATACTACTTTATATACGTATTTGGTATCATTCATTCGGAAAGTCTTAAACGATGGTTTGGTTTTAAATACATTCGGATGTATGTTTCTACTCCCATGAGTTTCTAAGGTTCCTACGTAAATATTATGAGAGTGTTTTTGTTTAGTTGCTTAGAGTAAGCTTGTACCGGTGTTTACCTGGATGTATATATATATATATAATATATATATATATATATATATATATATATATATATATATATATATATACAAAGGGTGTATATTATGTCTGGAAACACCCAAATATATCCTTTAATAATTTAAATATAAATTTGAAACCTCTTACAATCGTGATAGAGATTGGGCATCTACTTTTTGGAACAATGTTTTGTTATGTCACACCAACGGGGGACGTCCTGCCGAGGGTATCGTGAATATTCTTAATGGAAGCCTATACCTTGTGATACATAATTTTAAAGGTAATAGCTTACTGAATTGAATGCCACAAACCGCATCTCAAAGGAATTAATCTATCAGAAAATAGAGCATTTTTAGTATTGAAAATTTACTGATGTTCAACAATGTAATTTTAACATGGTTCTTGCCACAAAATGTGTTACACTAATTTTTTAGCATTTTTTAAATGTTCAATTAAAATAAAATAAACAATTTATTTTTAAGCTAGTTTCATTAGTACAAATTTACCAGTTTTTATTACAATGAATAAAACTTATGAGTCACTTTCTCTGATTACTTATGAATCTGCACTTGGTGTTTTCCAGTCAGCAGGAAGGTTTAAAGAGACAAAGGTCACTAGCCTATGAGAAACATTATTGTGTTATTAATCATCTGGTCTACAGGTTTCAGTTTGTTGAGCATGGAGCTTTCACTAGACAGGTCTAAGCTTGGGAATTACAAATGGACAAAGGTCATATCATTCCTGTCGAGTTAATCAGTGTCTCTGAAGCATTGCTGTCAACAAGTTATCTAATTACAGTAGTTCAGTTTTTATTTGGCATTTTAATGGAATTGTCTGAAAGAGAACGAATTACTCTGTTGATGATGCGAGGATATGGCGATCGTCAAAGATCTTATCGGGAAGTTTGTAATTTGTTTAATGCCACTTTCCCAGAAAGGAATCCCATAAGTGTTTCAACAATATCAAAAACTATTGAGCGTTTTGGAATGACAGGGAGTGTACGTAATCGGCCAAAGTCGGGTAGGATACAATCTGCAACAGATGAAGAACATGCACTAGATGTTTTGCAAACATTTATTGAAGACCCACATACATCGCTCAGAAAAGCTGCACAGCAACATGATATGCACCCTATGTCTGTGAGTAAGATTTTGAAAATTAATAAATACAAACCATTTAAAGTTCATTTAGTCCAACAGTTAAGTGAGGATGATTACGACAGAAGAGTTGAGTTTTGTGAACTTGTGATGCGCAAATGTGATGACAATAGAGATTTTCTGACCAACATACTATTTTCTGATGAGGCAACTTTTTTCCTAAATGGCAATGTTAACAGGCACAATTGCCGTTACTGGGCTAGTGAAAACCCACATTGGATTACTGAGTCCCATTCACAGCAACCACAAATACTGAACGTATGGTGTGGAATTTTAGGTAACAAAATTGTTGGACCCTTTTTCATCAATGGAAATTTAAATGCCGAACTTTACTACAATATGCTCCAAAATGAAATAATCCCAGCTATTCAAATTGCATCAGGAGAATACTTTGATCATGTATGGTTTCAGCAGGATGGTGCTCCACCCCATTATGGGAGACAGGTAAGAGAGTATTTGGATTTAAGGTAATGGATGGCGGTCAAAATCGCAACATCAAAGTTGTTTTATCTCTTATGAAATACCTGCAAAATCAGCGTGGCAACACTGAAACTATTGACTTGAAGTTCCTTGTACCAGGTCATAGTTACCTCCCAAACGACTCAGATTTTTCTTTTATTGAAAAGAGAGCAAAAACTAGTAGCAACATCTATTCACCGAGAGATTGGTATGATATTGTTCTTAGTTGCAGGAAAACGAACAAATATTTGCTCACTGAAATGAACCATGAAGACTTCTATTCAACAGAGCCTTTAGAAAAATCTATCACGAACAGGAAAAAAAATGTTGAAGGTGAACCAGCGAACTGGCTGAAAATTAGATGGATTAGAATTGAGAAGACCGAACCATTTGCTGTAAAGTATAAAGTTACTTTCTCACCAGACATGCCATTTGGAAAAATAAACATCCGAAAGAAAGAACATGGACGTCCCTTGGAAAACCTAGCCAATGTGCCACAAGATCTTGTTTATCACACATCAAGACCGATCACCATGGCAAAAAAGAAGGACATGATGGACCTATTGAAGTTTATACCTCCAGTTCATCACAACTACTATAAAAACTTAAAAACTGAAAGAGATGTCCTGGAAAATGAACCTGGAAGTGATAATGACTGCATTACCTACTCAGACTAATGATAAAGAACCTAAATGTTATCTGTATTTAGGCTTAGGACTTCTTTTTTCCTAGTTTCCAAACTCAGCCAACTATTTTTTGTTATGTATAGTAACACTGATTACTTTTTTATTTAACAGATATTTGTTTCCTTTGTACTTGTTTTAATAAAGTAACTTGTATACAAACCACTCAGAATTTTTCAGTTGGCAATGTGATTAACTCCATATGAAATGGTATTTTTTTAATATTGTTAAAGATATATATATATATATTTTAATTAAGTGTTAAAAGGCTTCCCTTTACAGTAAAAAGTGAATGAGTTTACTTAAAATGTGCTAAAACCAAAGCAGAGTTTTTTATTCTTAAGTAACTTTAACTGTTAGTTACGAAAATTTCTGTTTTATGGAGTTAGTCAGATTGACCTCTGAACGCCTCTCAGTTATAGACCATATTTATCTTATAATCTCCAAACAAATGAACTTATGTATCCAGTATTAAAAAAATTTATTTGTTAACCAATAGATCGATTTTAAGTCACATAAGTGTTTACTAACTTAATAGTTACTGTAATTTTGTATCTGTTTTATAGTTTTAACCACGATCACGTTATTTTTGGTTTTATTTTACGGCATGCGAATTGGAGAAAATTCTAGTAGGAAAAGATTTCATCTATCCTTGATTTATGATTCATAGCAAACCATAGCAAACTTTGCAAACCAACTCGCTGACAGACATCGGCCACCACCAACTCCTGCCGAGTCACCGGACCAGCTAGACCGACAGGTACACGACTTGACTTCTATCCTCCAAGAAGCTATGACGGCCTCATCATCTCCTCTCTCCCGGACTGACATCACTCCATCTCTACCCGAGGAGTAGAGAGAGGAGGTTCGCCTTCGTCGCAGACTGCGAAGGGAGTATAAGCAGTCCCGATGTCCCCACGCCAAGCAGACATTCAACCGCCAGGCCAGGAAGTGCTCTCGTCTCCTGGCTTAACACAGAGCGGCTGCGTGGGATGACTTTGTGGAACATCAAGCTGACGGTGGTTTCGGCGGCATCTAAAAAATCTCCAGGGCACTTCGAGGGGAGATGAAGACCGACTGACCACTTCATGGACAGCGTGGTATTGTCTACTCCCCTGGAGATCGAGCAGAGGCCTTCGCCGACACCATGGAAGACCAATTCTCCCCACACTCGGATTTCTACGACGGGGACACGTGCGAAATGATTGAAAAGTTCCTGGAAGAATACCAACCTGACGAAGACGACCTACTGCCCACTGTGACTACACTTGAAGTGTAAGACCACATTCGCCGCTTTCGCCCGAAGAAGGCCCCTGGCCCGGACTCCTTAGGAACTCCAGCATTGGGTGATAGTCACGATCACCTGCATCTTCAACTCATGCCTACGCCTGGCTCACTTCCCGACCACCTGGAAGGATGCCAAGGTGATCATGATACCCAAGCCCGGCAAGGACCCTCTCTTCCCGGAGAACCACAGGCCGATCTCCCTCCTGCCTGTGCTATCCAAGATTCTGAAGAAGGTCGACTTGGCGAGATTCCCTGAGGAGTTCTTCACTCTATCAGGACAGAACAATTCGGCTTTCGCACCGGCCATTCCACCACCCTTCAGCTTCGCATAGTCCTGAACAACATCACCGGAGCTGTAGGAAGGAAGCACCACTCCACTTCGGTCCTGATAGACGTGAGCAAAGCCTTCGACAAGGTGTGGCACGAGGCACTGCTATTTAAGCTGTCATCGTCTCCAATGCCTGGCAGGATTTTCCGGCTGCTCCGCAGCTATCTCCACCTCCGGACCTTCTCAGTCAGCGTTGCCCGATCCACCTCCACGACCCGCCCAGTGACATCTGGTGTGCCACAGGGATCAGTCCTCGGCCCGATCCTGTACCTGTGGTACACAAACGACTTTCCGGTCGCTCCGAGAGTGCAGCTCTCCCTGTACGCGGACGATGCTCTCCTCACGGCCACTTCTGCCAACCTGAGGATGACTGGGTTTCTACATCCAGCGGCAGCAGCACCTACTGGAGCCCTGGTTGACCAAGTGGAGGATCAAGGTCAACGTTGACAAATGTGAAGCCATAAACTTCACAAGGACAAGGAGACAAGCGGACGGCCGTCACCTGTCACTCAACGGCGACGAAAAACCGTGGAAGACTTCAGTCAAGTACCTAGGGGTAATCCTGAACTCCAAGCTGACCTTCACACCCCACGTCAAGAGGATCTGTGGCCAAGCGAGGAAGGGCGTCGGCAGCATCGGCCCCCTGCTCACCCCCACGAAGCTACCGACCAGGACGAGGGTCCTGCTCTACACGGCTCTGATACGACCAGTGCTCACATATGCATGCTACCACCCCACGTGCAAGACCGCAAGGAGGCAGTTGCTCGCTGTCCACAGCGTATGTCTCCGGCGGGCCACTGGGTCGCCCTGGTTCGTGAGGAACACCGTAGTCAGGGCTTCGTGCAACGTCCCTACCATCAGGAGCTTCTTAGAAGGCCTGATATCGAGCCTTGAGGAAGCTGCAGATTCCTCACCGTGGGATCACATCCGTGAGCTTCGCGCCCAGGAGGTCCCCCAACTGCGTCTTCCCATGGATGATTGATGACATCGACTACAACTTCGACTGCACCACGACACCACCCCACTGACAGGTAGCGAAAGCTACTAGGGCTTTGACCCTCGAGACACAAGGCAAAAGCCTAACCAGCAGAGGCCTTGAAAGATGTGGGGGACCCACCCCCCCCCCCACAGTCACAGCGACTTGGACTTGATTCATAGCTTATTTTAGACGATACGCTCTGTGTTATATTGTCCTCCAAAATTAGTTCATCTTAAATTATATTTAAGCAAATCGTTTCAGTAGCATCGTTTTAGCACTGTTATAGTTTTATTAACGACATAATATGTCTTATTATTATAAAAAATTAGATTCGCCGGTAGCATTATTGTGGATACGCCTAGTTAGCAGGCTAGAGTCTCGTTCGTTATCGGAATTAAATTCCTAATTTACATTTGTTCTATTCATGATTTGTTATAAATTAGTATATTTTAACAAGAAAACATATAAATTCATTACATTCAAATATTTTATTTATTCTTCGGTTACGGGATTAGCGTTAACGAATCGTATTATTCGTGAAGCTGAAAATTTTAATTTCTCTCTACTTGTCTATCTGTCTATCCCATTGTTACTTAAACCATCTCTCAGTCCGTCCGCATCATATCTTGACTTTTTTGCTTCAAATTTTGCGGGAATATAGGCAAAATCTTATAATAGTAAACAGTCCGATGATAGTCCATGTAGCTCCATTGGTTACGGCTAAGCATTTGTAAATGTTTCACATCGGTCGTATGTGGAACTGTAATTGTAATGAGAATGAAGAAGAATAAAGAAATTATTAAATTACCTAATAAAATTGTACGACATCTTAACATTTGAAATATTAGAAAGTGCAGCGTATTGATAGGGAAAAATGAAAGACTAATAAAGGGAAAAATGTTTTTAAAGTACGTGACAAGATTATATATTAGCGCAGAATTGGAACAGCTATATGTATCTGGTTGTTATCTCCAAAAGGGACCATCCATAGAATTATGAATAAAACCTTTTATAAAACGTTTTTTTTTTCCGTAGATAAGAACGAGTGCTATGGTGGTGTATTTTATAAATAAATAAATAAATGTTTTATTGCGTTAGACAATATAACACTGTATGGCAATCGTCATTATATTTGTTTAAAACTAAAAATGTTCCACTCATTCTTACATCTCAATCCCTTTTAGACATACATTGTCAAAATTTATTCATTCCCAATCATTCGAATTGTCCCACTCTTTCACCTAATCAGTCTTCCAATTCGGTGGTCTCCCAATGGTGTGCCATGAACTCGTCTGTGCTGTAGAATGCTTTTGCAATTAACGCAATTTTCAGACGGGTTTTAAATGTTTTGAGCATTGGGGCATTTTTGATTGAATTTGGCAATTTGTTGACGAATTGAACTCCCGCCTGTGACGGTAAAACGTTCATGAACTGCCGTTCTGTGTCTCCCAGTTCGGTAGTTCTCCCTGCCCCTTGTTGCGTAAGAGTGTATGTTACTACCTCTTATGGTTTCGCATTTTGACATGAAGAAAAGGCATGTCTCTAATACGTAGAGGCAGGGTAGTGTCAACAGTTTTAGATTTTTGAATGCTGGCTTACACGACTCTCTCCTTTGCAGCTTGGCAATGATTCTGACTGCTGTTTTTTGCAGTACGAAGATTCTGGAAACATTTGTTTTTGAGCAACCCCCCCACAAAACCCATCCATAGGAGAGGTGTGGGTAGATTAGTCCATAGTACGCCGTCATCAGCACCTGAGTCGGGCAATACTCGGACAGTCTCCTCAAAACATAAATGCCTGAGGATACCTTGGAACAAACGCTGTCTACATGAAAATCCCATGTCAACCCTTGATCGAGGTGTATTCCAAGGAATTTTGTTGAGTAGACTTCTTCGATCTCAGTCTCATTCAACATGACAGTGGGACTAGAGCCTGAGTTCGTTTGTCTCATGCAAAATTGAATGAATGTTGATTTCGTTGGGTTTGTTCTGAGGTTGAGTTCATTGAAATGCTGGATCGCATTGTTGAGTTCAATGAATGTAATCTCTTCGAGTTCTGTTTTTGAATTTGCTTTGAAGCATAGAGTCGTGTCATCGGCATACTGGACGAGTTGTCCGCGGCTTACCGATGAACCAACATCATTGACGTAGATCAAAAAGAGTAGAGGACTCAGGATGGAGCCCTGGGGAACTCCATAATAAAGCCCTCTCCCTTCAGATCGAACGTCTGAAATTCCAAAAAATTCTTTTCTATCACTAAGGTACGATTCGAGCCACTTGAGTGGCACTCCTCGCACCCCGTAATGTTCCAATTTGAGAATGAGGGAATGGTGGTCAACACAGTCAAATGCTTTCGATAGGTCGAGAAATACACTCAACGTGTCTCCTCGATCTTCCATTCCTTCTACTATCATGTCGACCAGACGAACGATTGCGTCAGTTGTTGACTTTCCACTTCGGAACCCGAATTGGTTTGCTGATAGTAGGTTGTGTTTTTCAAAAAAATTCACACATCGAGTGAAAAAAACTTTTTCAAAAATTTTGCTGAAGACCGGCAGCATTGAAATTGGGCGATAATTTTGAGTTGAAAGGGGGTCGCCCTTCTTAAAAATTGGGGTAACTTTCGCAATTTTGAGAGAGGGTGGAAACGTTCCCGAGTGAAAAGAGAGATTAATCAAATGCTCGAGTAGCCTCAACAAATGCTTGGAGCACAGTTTTAGAAGCCACGTTGGGACATAGTTTGAATCATTCGATTTTTTCGAAGAGAGTTCTCTTATCACTCTGGCGATCTCCTCCTCTGTGACCGGGGTCAGAGCCATTGAGGCTGCTGGACTTGGTATCAATGATGGGGATTTTTGGTTCTGATGCGGACTAAGTCCTTGGTCAGTCCCAACCGAGGCAAAAAATTTGTTGAACTCCTTAGCGATCCTCATTGGGTCCACTAATATGTTCATTTTCAATTTGGAGATCGATTTTCTTGTCGATCAGTGAGGATTTATTGTTTATTATGGCCCATGCGGTTTTTGAGACATTTTTGGCCGTGAGCAATGCTTTGTTTACATCATAAGCTTTCGCAGCTCTGATAACCTTTCTGTAAATTCTTTTTTAATTTTGAAAAAAGATTTTGAACTCTTCATCTAATGAGTGCTTATTAATTTCTGAGAGGAAAAACAATAATTTTTTCTCTCGTGATTAGAATACCTTTGGTGATCCATGTGCACTTTTGTTGCCTCGTTTTTTGTTTGAATTTTTATCAGGGGACAGCTCACGTTTATGTGGTAGTTAAAGGTCGATTCAAAACTACTGAATTGTGTTTCAAGGGGATCTCCAAAATTTAGAAAGCTCCAATTTTCTTGAGCGAGAAAAAAAATTTAAGAGCTTAATATTTGCGGGCCTTGTGTTTCTGATTGTTTTTTTGTTGACTGGATCCCTTGCTGGTTCATGACCATTGATTGTGACCTGTTGGCCATAGTGATCTGAAATGGCTGTGTTGACCACTAAAGCCTCGGTGTCTGACAAATTTGTGACGACATTGTCAATCGCAGTCGCCGAAGTGGTCGTAACTCTCGTGGGAGAGGTGATCGACCAGTTAAGGCCAAACGACCCCAACAAGTCAGCGAGTTTTCTAGTCATTGGACTGTTATCATTTAAAATGTCGATGTTAAAGTCCCCCATGACAATGAAATTGCGCTTTTTCTTCGTCACGTCAGACAAAATTTGTTCGAAATTTGAAAAAAAAGATTCATCGTTTCCGTTGGGAGACCTGTACAAGCCAATCACATCAAATTGTGATTGACTTGTTCTTATCTTTACCCCTGTAACTTCAAAGTGTTTGAGAGAATTTTTCTGAGCGTTACAGAAGCCTGTTACTCAGTAGGCTGATAAAGTTTCTTCTTTATCTGCTGGAGGACATGTCTTCCAGACATCTTAACAATAAAATGAGCTATAGGCTTTAAGTTGTACATGCAATTTCAGGAAAGCTTTTTCGTGACACGCGGAGTGGCGTAATCCAACCTCCTTGTAATTAAAGTCATTGTGAAATAATAGAGGTATATCTAAACTGAGGGGTGTTCTTGTTTTAAATATTTTTTATGAGAACAGACTCTTTCACTAAATACATGCTCAATGCAATTTACATTTTAACCAATCTATTCTTAATGATGCGTATATCCTAAAAAGAACAATAAAATACTCTAAACTGTTCATAACGTTTTAATCATAATTTCAGGTTTTCAAATCTAAATACCACCTTTACTCGTCACATGTACAAGTGTTTTAAATTAAATTAATCGTACACCTCAAATTGCTTAAAAACTATCGGCCTTGGATTAGGTACTTAGAGTACCTAATCCAAAACATTTTAATTTTTTGGCGAGTTTTGAAGATTTAATATTATTGATATTTAACTCTTATTGCAATCAAGATGTTGACTAAAAACAATTTGGTAATGGTTTAATCATGCAGATTGCTCTCTCATTTTCAGCTTAGGCATTTTTCATTACAACGACTCATTCTAGTTTGTACAAAGTATAATTTTGAAAGTGACATTCAAATGTAATAAGGTAACTCAGTAAATCATTTAATTGACTATATATTATTTCTTGCAGTGAGAGAGAGAGAGACATCTGTTGTTAAACCCAGTAACTAATTGAATCACTTGAACATCAAAAACCATATCTCTCTAAAAAATTATTATTACTGTTTAATCAAATTATTAAATATAATAAAATAAACATAATTTAGTTAGTGGTTTTATACATAAACACTTATCACAAACTGTTTTCTACTCAATATGAATATTTATCCAACTACAAAATTTCCAGTAAAATGTCAATTATAAATAATTTAGGAAATATTTCTCCTTATAAGTTTTAAAATATTTAGCAGATATATATGAGCGAATACTAAGTGTTACTGATATTGGTACATGGGATTGCTAAGTTATGAATTGATTCTTTCTGCACACTTTGGGTACAGACAGAATTAAAGACAGCCCAATACAAGGTTCTTTATGTATTAACACAAAGATTACTAAATATATCATTGATTAAATAATTTCTAAGAAAAGCGAAAACCACGAAATTAAAACATATGCAAAATGAACACAATAGAATTTACTTCAATTATCGTTTACATTTAAACTATTCCTATTTTGTGCTGTAAATAATACTTGCTAGGACTATGATGTAATTTGCTTTGGGTAACAAGAGACTATAAAGAACTACTTAGATCTCTAAATTATAAAAGTAACTCATCCATGTAAGGCCTTGTCCTGCGGTACCGTCCATCGCATCTTATTCCAGCTGATGTTTCTCTAAATGCTACGCGTTGAATGGATACTGAACAAAAATATCTAGAATTATCCAAAAAACCATTCAATAAATTACCTGTCCTTTGATGTTTCCATGGATATTAAACAGTTTTGTTTGTACGTAAGTTTCCCGTGTTTACCTTAATTTTCTCTTACCAGCATTGCTTATTTACTAGCATCACTAGTAGTGACATGAAACCGATTTTTCTTATTATGTGATTGTTTATACATACTATAAAGACAAACACGTGTTTGAAATATAATTTAAATTTCATTTCTGTTTTAGGTTATGATGTGTATGGTAATAGATCTAAAGTGCATATAGGATTTAGTTCCTTGGAAATAATATCAACTGTTTCCTATGTACGCTTTGGATACAGAACGATAAAAATAGCCCAAAACAATAGTTTTAGCAGCTTGTACACAAAACGAGCAAAGGGGAATCTGTTAATTATTACTATAACTACAGCACAGAAAAAAGAAAGGAATCTTATATAATTTAAAATGTAATTATATATATTAAATGATGGTATGTGTTCTTCGTTATCCAGATATCTTTACATATGAACTGTTCCAGTGTTTCTCCTGTGAATAATACTCGCTACAAATATGATATAATCTGCTTTGTGTAACGAGAGATTGTGAGAGTGGATATTGTGATTTCTAAATGATAAAAGTAAAACACTCATCCTTGTAACTCATCCTGGGCACCGCATCCTGTTGCTGGTGATGATTTTTCCGACTTACTGCGAGTTGAACTACGTTTAAACAAGAAATCTGAACCGTCTAACAAAATTTTAAAGAAATCTCAAAACTTGTTCTTGTAGTTTCTATGGAAATCTATAATTTTAATCCACATTAATGTTAGGTATGTTTAATTTGTTTCATTTATTATTATTTCAATACTAATCTAAATATATTTAGGTCACGTGTTTTACAAAAATTCATCCGACCAACATACAACAACTTGTTACCAACTCTTATTATCTGATTATTAATACGTATATTCTGTAGAGAATAACGTGGATTAAAACATACTTCTAAAAATTTGTTGTCCGTATTATGTTAAGGTGTGTGGTATAGAATTTACAGTGTTCGATATCTCTTTTACCCTGTTGTTAATTTAGGTACCAAAACCTCCGGATATTTCACGAATATGGTATGACATGACTCAAGTAATTTATAATAAAGAAAACTTGTTAATTTCCGTACGAATTTGCAACATACAAAACACCATTTATCGATTTCACGTGTACTCAGGTTATGTGTTTATACATTGCAAGTTGAATGGTCTGTCTAGACCAGCGGTTCCCAATCTTTTTTGGTGACGTACCCCTTAGTTTGTACTATGTATTATGGCGTACCCCTTGGCCCATAACACATATATTTTAAATTGTACATGCATAATTAGTTTGCTTTTTTATATTCGTTTTATATGCAATTATAATGACTTGTATGTTATAAAAATCTGAATTTCAAAGATACAATGTAATAATAATAACAGATCCGTAATGTATTAAAATACAAATTTTATATAATTAGTTTTTAGTTATTTGTGTTAAAACTTGTTAGGTTGGAATAATAAAATGCAAGAAACTGTATTCATACATATATTTAATTATAATCAAATTTCTAAAATTCGTTTATAGAAAAAACTCCTTTAACTATTTTTTTAAATTAATAGATTGATTCAAATCTTTGCATGTCATGTAAATGTTTTAAAAACACATATTTTTTAAACTAAAGTTTTATTTTAGAAAAAAAAATGAGTTTGGAAAAACTAATAATGGTGGGAAAAATTTAAAAAAGAATTTTCTATTGAAACTATTAAGAAAAAATTAGTAATATTGATCTATTACGTTCCCCCTTTTTGGGCCTTGATACACTCTAGAATTTCAATATCGCATAATAAAATTGGTGCGGTACATATAAGTATTTTAAGATAATCTAAGACCACCCTAAACCAAAATTTTTACGTAACATGTAAAAAACTTTTAAAAAATGTAAAGTTCCTTTCCCCTCTACAAAGAAAAATATAATAAACCTACTCAACAAAATTTTGTTTAAAAAGTCTTTGGTTGGGTTTTTTTTTTTAAAACACTATTGTAAATTTGAAATAATTTAAGACTACCCTGGGTTTAAAAAGTCTAATTTTCGCCAATCTTTTCAAATATTTGGACCCACGGGTATTAATCACCTTTCTTTAAAACCCATGAAAAAAAGGTACGTTAAGGTACTATTATAGATTTTTTCAACCTTCTTTATATATTTTGTATGTTGCTTTTATATTTTGAATGTAGGCGGGTTATTACGTTTAGAAATTGTAATTAGTATCAGCACCCTTATAAATAAAGGGTTTTTAACATTAGCATATTGACAAAATAAAGGGAGATTTTAAGTGGAAAAGAATTATAGTTAATTATATAAAATAATCCATATTTTTTAGGGCTTACTTGGAAAACAAAAGTTTTACAAAAAAATTTTGTATTACTTCTAAATTTCCAAAATATCATATAAATTTGTGTAATAAACCTTCATACCACAATAATATTAATAATATTTTTTTTAAATCCATTGGATTAAGTAATTAACTAAACTAGTTTCATGTGACACCTGATAGAAATATAGCTTGCAAACTAGGGTAATATTAAATTTGGTGTTTAAGGAAAACGAATTATTTTGAGAACTAATTCATTTAATGCAAGGAAATTTTATTCCAAATTTGTTAATTATTAAAAACTTTTTTCTCATACAGCTGGTGGTTTTAAACAAAAACTTAAGCAAACATTGTTTGGAGTTAATAAAACTATTATAATATTTGTTTATCACGATTCTAAAATAAAAATTGAAATACAATCTAGACAGTAAAGCGGAAAACTTGGTTAAACATTGAGTTTTAGAAACACGAGCTGCTAAACCAGGCCCCTCGCAGAAATAACCTATCTTAAAATAATAAGACCTGAGTTATGTAAAAAAACCAATATTTTCTTACAAAAATTTATAAATCGACAAAATTTTAAAAACCCTTTCCAAGCTATTTTATTTTGATTTATTTTATTTATGGACTTTGGCCTACTGCATTTTTAAAAGCTGCACCTTTTGAGACATTTAAAATCGAAATTAATTTTTCCCAAACCCTTAATTAATAGGGAAATGCCCAAATTATTAAGTAAAAAAAGTATCGTGTCTTGAATATGATACAAAAACGTAGCATATATTATTACTTTTTTAAATGTTTTAAAAAAAATAATACGACTATAGCCGAAAATAAGTTCGGGTTTGTATGGCAATGGGTTTTATTTTAAATCTTCCGATTTGAGTGAAACTGTCTTTAAAGTTAAATATAAAACGGATCAAATTATTGAAGTATTCTTCAGTAACATTTTTTTCGGCGTTACATGTCCGGTGACGGTCATTCCACTGATGAATGACGTCCATAGCACTGATGACCGACCCACAAGAGTCAAGGTCAGACAATCGATCTTGTCGGATTTGAACTTTCGCACTGACTGTTTTACCCCGCACGACCAGTTGTACGTCCTGCTCAGTAGAGTTCGACGGCCCAGAAGACATCGTGGTCCTTGTCCGTCATGATCGAGTATTCAAAGAAGTCGGTTATCGCGAGGAAGATTGTGGGGGGGGGGGGGGGGGGGGGGGGTGGGGGGGGGGGGGGGGGGGGGGGGGGGGGGGGGCTGAGGGGTGGGGGGAGCGAACATCTTCAGTAAAACCCAGATGAACACTCGACCAGTAAAGGTAAAGGGGGTATGCCGAACCAAAACTTACCCGTCGTGATTGACTCTGGCAGTAGGCTAGGGGGGGCCAGCTCATGGCCCCTCGAACAACATTCTCCCCATCGGTTGATTTGACTCCTAACATTAAGCACAGGGGCCTGGCCTCATACTGAATTTTTCCCCCGCGTGATTGAAATCTGACAGTAGACTACCGGGGCTACCGGGAAAAAAAACCCTCCCCTCCGCGATTGACTCTGACAGTAGGCTATAGGGCCCTGCTCATGCACAAAAATCCCCCCCTCGTGATTGACTCTGAACTAGTAAGGCTAAGGGACCTGCACATAAGATAATCCCCTTCGTGATTGAAATCCGGCAATATGCTAGGGGGCTGCCGAAACAAAACTCTCCTTCGTGATTGACTGTTGCAGTAGGCTAGATGTAACATTAGAAGCTCTGGTGATAGTTACAGTAAACTAATTAGTTTAAATTCAACCCAATTACAGAACATATTTCCCTCCTTTAAAATATGGTATAAACTTTAAAGAACCAGACCGATCGCATGTTTACTTTCAGAATGTCAAAGGATCCTTAAAGTACAGTTTACATATTTTGAAGCTCGCCGTTGCTGAAAGTAATTATGATAATTATTATCCTCGTAGAGACAAACCTTGTGACCCCGATTATAGATGATGCGGAACTTGGCCTTACCCATTATCAATATACTCTTTGCGAATCGTTCAGATGAAACCTCAAACACGATGACGGTGGCGGTGTTATTGTGGGTATTCAATACAAGATTGGTCTCCCCAAGAGGTAGTGCACTCGTGCTTGCCCTGTTGAGTGTGGTTTTTTTGGCATCGGTTTAGATTTTACTGGTTTTTTCTATGTTATCTAAGATTGCTGTTTTTATCTATCCACCCTACATGCCAGCCAGGGCCAGTATGTGGACTTCTGTGGTTGCCTGTGAGGAGGCATTACTTTCGCAGGCACAAAGGGGCCTATTCTTATAGTTGGAGATTTCAATATGCCTAACAGGACTGGAACATGTTTCCCCATGGATGGCTTGAGCGGGATTCTTCCTTTCGGTCTTTATTTGGGGTTTTTGTTAACCTCTTTCACTTGCAACAGTTGTTTAAATGGGGTTAATAAATGACCCCGGGAAGTTGGGCTGGGATCTTGTATTCTCCTCATTGAAGAATGTATCGGTTGAGCTGGCTTTGGATCCGTAGATGCCTGGACGATCCCATCATCCTCCTTTTTGGGACATTGAAAGTTTGTATGCACTGGCAATATGAAAACAAGAAAATACAGTTACAATAAGTATAATTTCAAAAGATGCAACTTGGAAGCGGGTTCTTTCATGAACAGTGCAGCTCTGGCAGTACCCTAATTTTGGATGATTGTGAAGGATATTGAGTAATTCCGTTACACACATTTGTAACTAGCCTGAGTTCCTAAATTTAAAATTTCTCAAGACTCCAATGTAAAGGGTTTTAAAGGGAAATCTTCCTACCTTCCCTGTTGTTTCTCCCCGGAGACTGGTACTGTGAAAGAAGGAAGCTTCATAGTTCAGTATAAGGCCTACATCTGGATATGAAAATTTACACGGAAATTTTAAAGTCGCGTGAGATGGCAAGTGATTAAGGAATCTTTTTCGTCACTCTGCTATCAGCAGTATATAGAGGCGGGAGGAAGAAGCTATAGAAGAAACCAATGTTACGGCTTTCCTGGGCTCACAATAAATCATACTAAGGACCCTGCTCGGTTTAATGTACTTGGGAATGTGTTACAATGGTAAGACCGCTGAAGGATCTCAGGAACCCATCTGTGAACTCTTTGCCGATCACTTTTCTTCAGTGATCATGCCATGCCGCTAGGAGACCCTATCCCTATGGGGACTGCTTGACTATCGGTTCTTTCACAGTAGTTCTCTGCCTTCTTGTGACGAAGTTGAAAAGAATCCTCCTCTTCTCTAGATTTAAATAAGGGGCAGGTGCCTGAGACATACCCACCCTCGATAATTGAACTACCTGCAGTATGCATTCTTCTTGCATGCTTTGCTTGCTGCTCATCGCTACTTCCTTCTTTATTATTCTGCCTCTTCTTGTCTCCGTTTTTCTGCTGCATCTGCTCTTGTCACTCTGCTTCTCGCTGTGCGCTCTCTTCTTGCAGCTCTTCTATTTTGCTCTGCTGATTGTATTGCCCGCGCTTGCCTGCTGTCTCTTGCTTGCTCTGCTCCTTTATCCTGCTGCTTTCTTTTTTTAGGTCTTCTAGGGCTGCTGCTCTCTTGCTTACATATTGTTTGCTCTTGTTCTCTGGCTCTTTTCTTGCTTTCGCTCTCTCTATCTTGCTCGCTGGTTTTTTCTCGCTGGCGTCCGATCTGCTTCGGCTCTCTGCTTCCCGCACTTGACTTTATACTTCAAACCGATTTTTGCACATGGGTAATCTTTCCCTTTCAATGTCTGAAGACAAGCTTTAATTACACCCATTTTCCAATGAGTGGAGCTGTTTTCCGATATAAAAAAATTCAGGCCCAAATTTTCCCTATAACCA
Source organism: Homalodisca vitripennis (assembly GCF_021130785.1). Classification (NCBI taxonomy): domain Eukaryota; kingdom Metazoa; phylum Arthropoda; class Insecta; order Hemiptera; family Cicadellidae; genus Homalodisca; species Homalodisca vitripennis. The sequence continues at coordinate 41,126 of NW_025776631.1, read as the reverse complement.
ATCAACATTGGGGCAAAGGTGTTTTAATCTCTGGTTCTTGCTAGACTATCTTTTTTTCTTTAAGAAGTCACCATATCTAGGGCCCAGCATTGGCTTCTGTATGGTAGATCAGCCGTTAAAACAAATCTGGTAATTTATCAGGATGATATTAAATATCAGCACCTTTTGCAAGAGGTGCATCAAGTTGACAGATATAAATATCGACTTCGCAAATTGCTATTGATAGGATGACCCATGTACATCTCTTGGCTAAGCTCTAGCAATATGGGTTCGCTTGGACCCATGCTGCGGTGGTTTTGGGAAAGCGATGGTTATGGGTTTCGTCAACCTGAAGACAGATATAATGGGGCAACCTCTCGGGCCTTCCCCTGTGCTTTCCAGGAGTCCCTCAGGGCTCTCCTGTTGGGCGCCTGTAATTGTTTACCCATAGTTTATAAACGATTTGACTTATGTTATCAAACACTCAAAAATATTTACTTTTTGCAGATGATGCTAAAAATATTTTAATGAAGTAGCCTCCAGAAACTTGATGGCAGATTGCTCCATGATGATTGATGAATAACCGTACTACCTATTTGGTGTTCTTGAGAATGAAATGAATTGAATTGTATCTAAATGGTCAGTACTATCCTTCTCTCGAAGAACTGACCACTCTGATCGTTCATTTTTCTCCTGGTGAAGAGCCACTTACAAGATCTTTCTGTGGTCCCTAAGACCTTTGGAGTTACAAATGACAATCTACATTGAGTTCCCCGACAATTCAATTTAGACTGTATTAGTAGGAAGGCAAGTTCGGCCCTTGTATTTATTATCATAGTGTCCAACGGATGATTTTCTCCTCCCGGAGCGTTAAGGACACTTTATATTCCATCTAGTTCGCCCCATCCTGGAGTTACTGTTCTCCTGTCTGGTCCGCCATTTTAACTAGGCGCACATTGATCTCTTGAGTGTGTTCAGCCAGAAAAATTTCTTCCCGGGTCCATTGGTTGTACAAACTTGGGATTCGTTATGAGGATGTTTCCCTTTTGATGACCTATAAGCGCCATCTTGGACTTCAATCCTTGGATTTCAGACGTAAAGTCCTTGATCTAATGCTCCTAAAGGGGATCATCTCAGCCCACTGGTGGACTCAACTTGATCTGCTTGGGAGAATCGACATTCGTGCCCACCAGTCTCATAGAACTCCAGACAAACTTTTTGAAAGAAGATTCTGTCCCCAACACCCAAGATTCTTTCTCTCAGTACCATACCACGTCTCCTCCCCGTCTGGGGAAACAGCCTTCCTGTTGACTTTGATATTTTTTCGCTATGTCTGATGATGCTTTTAGTGAGAAAACTCCGGAAACTCAGTGCTTTGTGAGCTGGCATGTCCTGCTGCAGTAACTTATCATGTTTGTATTTATTTATGTAGTAAATTGCGTTGGTTTTGTTGAATTTTTTTTTTTGTACATATTTTAGCTTCATCTAAATTATGTATATCTTGTTTAAATTATTATCTGATAGCAAAGTATCCCGTTTTACCATTTCTGTCCTCACTGATAAATTAATTAATTTTTTTGTTGAAGCTGATATGCATTTTGGTGTATGGTTGTATGCTTTTGTGTGGTTAATTATTCCTGTTGTAATTACAATACTTTTACCTCTTGTTTATGATCAATTGTCAATATTTGGTTACAAGCCATGTATAATTTATCTATTGCTATGGCATTTGCGAAAGTCTTTATTATAAAATTATAATTGTTCATTTATTTGCTAGTTTATGTGTAAGATTATAATATATAAAGTCCAGTTGCATGTTTTGGCTTGACAGCCATCAACTTGTAAATAGTAGTTTGGTTTTGAGTGATGTTTGCATGTTTAGGCTTGACCCTTATGTAACTGAAGTTTGGATATAGCCGTCTTTTAGAATTATATTTGTAATAAGTTTGTATATTGGTCATCGACCGTTGGAAGTTGAAACAAGAATAAATGTTTATAAGTTCTCCAGACCATATATATAATTACCCTTTTGAATTTTTTAATAATATTGATTCAACACTTTGCAATGTTATGTAACAGGTTTCCGTATTTTTAATATCATAAAATTATTCTTTTTTATACCTGAACTAATATGTGTTCATTCTTGATGTTGTGCTGCAAGTAAAATTACTGTATATTGTAAAATTTGTGTTTAACCGTATATAGAATAGGAATAATTAAATAAATAAATATCGTTATGAGGAGTAAAAATTAAATTAATTAATTAATTTCATTCCTAGGTAAAGCTAAAAATTTCACTAATTTTTCAAATTATTTTCAATATAGCACTACTATAAAACGCCCGAGTATTATCTCTCTAGACATATTTTTAAAGTAAATAATTCTCCCTTTTTAAGTAATCATTACACTTTTTATCTTTATACATATGAAACGGTATATTAATACAATTTGGACAGTATAAGGAAAATGACTGTAGATTTTATTTCAGCACTTTTTACGTAACTTCCTGAAAGAATATAAAGCCATAACAGATTTTCATATTTCTCCTTAATCATTTATATGTTTAATTCAGTTTAATTGAATGTAAGCAATTAATTATATGTAAATTGATTTAATAACTTTTATTTTCAAGTCAACTGGCATTCATTAATTTTTCAAATTATTTTCAATATTGCACTAGCTATAAAATGCCTGAGTGTTATCTCTCACACCACCGTTGAAGTAAATTTAATGCTGCCAAGTTATTATTAAACTAAAAATCAATTATTTTCCAAATATTTTTATGTGTGATTATTATCCCTAAACTAGGATTTTAAACTACTTTCGGTGAAAATGAATAGAGAAAAACTTAGAATTCCTAATAATAAAGTAACTCACCCAAAAGCCCTTTGTACTTGAAATTTTGTCCTATGCCTTAGTAGATATATAATTAAATCAACTTTAAAAATCAGAATTAAAACTAAGGTCATATACAATTATCTTGGAAAATATTAGACTGCTTCTGCAATGCACGCTTTAGGTACCCGGGTACATGTTTAAAACAAGTCCAAAATTTAAAACAATCCAATTACAAAATGTAACCAAAACGTGCCATAGCTTTTATAATTGAAAACGTGCCAGAAATTCCCTTGTGTATAGCAATCATCACCAACGTAAGATATAACAGTCATTTAAATGATCACCAAACATAAATTTCTCTTGTTTATAAATAAATCACTTTACATTATAATTAAATTATATTTTTGTGTTCAATTATTTATATAAGTCAATAATATATGCACTGGCGTCTAGTGAAATTTATCCTGCGATAAATGTTCAATAATACGATAATGTAAACTAACTACTTATAGATGTACCAGAGATAGAGAGGGCAGAAACGATGATATACCAACATTAATAATATACTCACTGTAGGTCCTGGTCCTCTCTATCTGAGCCTCACACAGGGAGTTTACCTTGTTCGGTGGTTCTCCGAGGTGCTGCGATTACAATTTCCCGAAATTTTCTTTTCTTTGTTTCCATAGATAATAAAGTAATTTAAATGTGGACTGCCTGTAGGAGACAGATAAGCTCAGTTTCTATAAATAACAGTGTCAATATTTCATTCCAAGTGTTTTCCCCAAAGGAACTTTTCTTAAATAGACAAAAACCACAAGATACTCTAGATATTTATGATATAGTCTATTTGGTCAAAACATTTTACGAGTAGAAAGCTAACTGCTATAAGATTTGTTATAAGTGATTGAAATCTTTTTCCTCCAAAAATGACATTGGATCGTCATCCAACACTAGCGTTGGTCCGGTAAAAAGAAAAGTAAAAATGCTAAAGAAGCAATAAGTTTATCTATAATATAAAAAAAAAAAAAAAAAAAAAAATAAAAAAAAAAAAAAAAAAAAAAAAAAAAAAAAATAATAATATTTATTACAAACATTAAATCCTACCTTCATTAAACGCGTAATTGATAGTTATAATTAGCCACTATATGGAAAGACTACCTAAATTTAACCATCTTCAGCCAAGTTGGATTTGTGTACCGACATTTTCAAACATTCCAGTTTTTTATATTTTATATAAAGAGTGACGTACAGAAAAATTTAAACGAGTAAAATACGCCTATTATAATACAATCTTTATGTTTTTTAAAACCTTGGGTTATTAAACTTTTCAATCGTAATCCTAGTTCTGACATGCACTAAGGGTTTAATATCAATTAATTAGTAAATTATTATGAATAGTATATATATTATATAAATATATATATATAAAATTAATACTTATATGTCTTAAACGTTTATTGAGCTAATGCATCACTTACGCTATGTAGAATTATACCAAATTTAATTTTAAACAAATCTAAGCCAGTAAAGACGAGAGTCTAACTCGGGAAGTTTAAATGAATAGATTCTGCGTCAGATCTTTGAAACATTGAGAGCAAGAACCATCCATTGTAATTAATTAATGGTTTTGTAACTTGGGGAAAGATGATACGAAATTATTCTGATAACGTTAACAAAAAGTGTTTTCTGTAATGTTCCATTTAAGCCAGGTTTTCTCTTTGGGCATAACGAAACTTAAATTCGCAAACATATAATTTAATTAAAAAAAATATAATTTTAAATGTAAATATTGCATTATTAGTTTAGTAAAATTCAGTCTGTAAAAAAAAATATAAGAAAACCAACAATGTATTTTGATTACTATTGCAAGTATTAATATACCCAACCATGTAATATAATTCATTTAGGTTACGAAAATCATTGACAGAGGTAATTTTCCATAAATTTAAATTACCCCCAAAAAAAAGGGAAAACGGGTAAACAATATCTGGCAGGAGAGAATGGTAATCCTATAATCGAGGGGCAAAATTTTTTTTGGGTCATATACCTTTCACGTTGCAGTCCTATGTCACCTTCAGTGACATTTTACTACAATATTACAAAACTTAATTTTACAGAGGCGTGTGTTAATCTTTATTTCCCTATTGTCCTGTGGAGCACATGGATCTGTGTAAAGTTCCCTATTCGAAATGTAGATATTGAAAGTTCAGGGCTTTACTATCCTTTAAAAAAGGCGTAAATTTTTTATTTAATGAAATGCTATAGAGTGGAGTCCAATGAAGATAGTGAGTGAGTTAAAACCCTCGGACAGGAAAGGGGGAGGGGGGGGGTTCAGGTGTACGATTCCAGTAACTTATTCATAAAAGATAAAAAGGCTATAGTATATTTTCTTTTTTGAAAACTACTCTATACTGGGCTTTCCTTAAATATTGAATTTTAAACAGTTAAACCATGATATAAGTCCGAACACTGATATTATAATTCATTTTCAGCATAAACACTTTATTGTACTTAAAAATTTTCAATATTATTTCTTTTTTTGGCACTATTAATAAAATGTGGCATTACAATATCCACATGATAGTAAACAGAAGATTGTTTAAATGTTTTAATAATTCACGCAATCATAGTGCCAAATAAAAACAAAAAAAATATTCGGGCTCTACCAAGTTCCGTTCTATTGCCATACACTAATTATCAATACACAAGTAACCCGGCAGCTATGTGTTGGAAGAGCTCATTCCTAATGTTGAGTGTTTGAGTTTTAGCTCCAGTTTACCTTTTTCTATTAACTTGGCAGCAAAAATTGAAATCAAACCGTCTTCCACGCAAAAGGCAAAATCTTACGTCAAAACAAATCTTCTTATAACCAGTACACAGCTTACGGTGAGAAAGGCTGATTCAGTGAGGCCTGTGAATGTAGTTAAACCGATGGCGGGGGTTTTCCCTTTTTAACTTTTTTCAGTATTTCGCTTACCAAACTATAAGTTTTGGGATAGCCTTTCGATGAACATGAATCGAGATTTAAGAAAGACGCAACAGCATGCAGATTTTTAGCGACGCTGCAACTAAGAAAGAAAAGGGTTTTAACTGAGGGGGGGGGGGGCCCCCTAAACCCAACATACAAATTGAATCAGCCCCTTTCCCACCATATCTGGCGTTTATGGAAAAGACTGGTGAAAGCTCCATTGTGCTTTTGGATCGTGTCCGTCCAACATCGTCGGTCCTCTACCCCTTTAGTTGGTTTGCACCTGATGAGACATAAAGGGATACATAGGGTGCGTTATGAAAGTAATGAGGCATTTTATCTAAAAAACAAAAAAGAATCTATTCATGCGAATTGGTACCCCCAAACTCAAAAAATTACTTCAACAAATTTCCCTCCTCCTGCATCAATAAACCTGCGTAGACAATTCTTAAACCATGTCTGGAAAGTGCTCTTCTGAAATTCTCGAGTGGGAATGCTCCCTCAGGATCATTATAACTTCAGCTAGGTTGTTCTCCACTGACTTCCAGTGCTATTCCGCTACGGGTTCAGCACTCTCTTTTTAGTCAATGGAACAGAAAAAAAAAATACACAGAGCTATATCAGGGCTGTAAGCAAGCCTGGGGCACCACGCAGGTCTTGCTCTGATCAGGTATGGTAACAACGAAAGCCGTGTGGCTGGGGGCATTTTCGTGATAGGAGTTTGAAGATGAGAGACTTTAAATATCCAAAGTGCCTGATGCGGCGGCGATCCGGCGTTTTCAGAGTCTTCGAGCACCTCCAGATAAAGGAGCTGCGTTATGACAGTAATTTCCTTGCGGTATAAAAACTCAAAAGGTACATATTCCTCAAACGTCACAGAACACAACCCTCAGGCCCATTGATTTGATATGCATTGCAAATGTGCATTAAATATGCATTTTGTTTGGTAAGAAAGTTGAGTGGGCCAATCCCGGAAGCTCTGCCTTTTCGATTCTGGATTTTTAATATGTACTGATGCAGTTGTATAGACTCACATGTAATTATCAAAAATATGATGTGTGGTCTAAGGGTTATTGAAGCTCGATTCATTTTTCCACCAAAACTACTTACTCTAATTCTTGATGGAAACCCGGAAAATTTAAAGATATTAACAGTGTACGGAGTGAAAATTTTTAATATTTGTGATGTATTATAATTGATATAGTAAAAATATTAGATAAGGCCCAATCAATAAATACTGGTAATTCTAACTAGGCCTGTTTATTAATCTCCTTGTTACTGTAAAAGAGGTCACTGGCGTGAATTTCAGTAAACTATAGAATGAGTACAACATCTATACCCACATTTTTGTAACAAATTTTTGGGCACCCTTTTAAGTTTTTTTAAATTAATGAATTATACCCTATCCAAACAAAAATGAGTCACTGGTTAATATGTGTTAAATAAAACGCATTTACTAATTATTAACTCAATATTGAAAATCTTGCTTACTAGAAAATGCTATAATAAAAATTTATGCTGGAAAAAGACGAGTAAGGAAAATATTTTTCTCACCAACAAGTTTTACATATAATTCTTTGAGAATGAAAACTACGTGAAAACTTCCAGTACATGTATCAACAAAAAAAACAATGGATCCTGCAAAATATTTCTAGATTTAATATTTCAAAAAGCTTTGATTGATATAATAGAGATGACATAGAAGCAGAAACAAGAACTATTTCACCCTCAAGAATTATTGAGGAGAGTTCCAGACTCAGAAGTATAAAAAGAAAATTAAAAATCAAGAAAATCAAGAAAAGCCTACATAAAGGATTACATGAATAAAGGACTACTGGAGGCACGGTCTAAGAATTCCAAACCTGAAAAAGGGAGGCCCGGATTGCGGGCTCGCCCTGCACAGCAACCTCCCCCACGGCCTGATGGAGACCCTCCGATTTCCCATCTGGAGAGCCATTCCACGGTCCTGCCGACTACATTTTCACGACCCATGGGCAACGTGACGTGTCAACCCGGGACAAGGAGAACAAGGGCCCGGTTATAAGTCGGGTTTACCCCCCCGAGTTAGCTGGCGCAGGTGGGCGGCGACCAAAAGTGCCCCAGGGGAACCCACGCCCAGTCGGAATCCCCAAAAATGGCCTTTCCAAAGCCATCGGCTTACACCCCCGGGGACTTCTCTGGCTCTAGTTGCCCAGGGCCAGATGGATCAAGCTACTTTATGAGGCCAACTCCTTCTGGAAACTTCAGGACCGTCCTGATGTCTACACCGCCCAAGGACTTTGTTTCCCATCTGCAGTGGCTGAAGGTCGAGGAAGTACGCCAGGCCTAGAGGACCAGTCCCCAATGCCAAAACCGATGCCAGGGGTTTGGGCATGGCTCACAGCCGACTGCCCACCGTTGACCATCCGCTGCGGTACGATGCGGTGGTAATCATACGCCGTCCAGCCTTCTGCCCGAAGGACAAAGCTTTCAACCCCCCGGGCCAGATGCTCTGCAAATTGTGGAGATTCCCACTCACCAAAAACTACCTGGGTTGGTGTGTCACCTTCAAAAACGAGAAGCAGCTCTCGTAATGCTGAGCCGTTCGCCAGGAGGGATTTCAGAGGCGCTGTACCCCTTTCCAGGATTGAGCCTCCTAAGCCTCGAGAAACTTCTCTGCTCCTGGCCCCTCCTGCCACAGTAGATGACCAAAACCAGTGGAGCCCACCACTGAAAGACCGGTAGGAAGGGGGGGGGGGGGGGGAAGATGACTTTCGAATGATAAGGGAAGGCGATACGCCGTCCAATCGCCCAGGCTCGGGAAAGCGGAAAATCGGGTGGGCTCGTTCTGGTTAAACTCCGAAGACCTCAACCTCCGAGACACTCCTCAACAACCTTCCTCTTACCAACTAGAAGAACCCATCAATCGAGGACACCTCCTTGGCCCCTGCCCAGACACAACAACTACCCAGGCCCCACACCGGAGTTCTTCGTGCTGAGCCACCTAAGAGCCTGCTTCAAGCCCTAACTACCCAAACCCAGCCGCCCACAAAAAAAATCACGGGCCGATTTCTCACCCAGCGTCCCCTCCTGCCTTCAGGATCTCAAGAATAAGACTTAAATCAGATTCTTTTTCAGCTGGGAACAACATATAGTGGCGTTGATGTCCACGCCTCATGGACATGTTGTCCCGGGCCAAACTGGTCCATGGGTAAGCTGAGAGTTTGTCAGCTTTGGGAACGCCGACGTGCTGGCAAACAAGCCCGGCTGGAACTCGGACAGATACAAACTGAAATGAATGTGGACATCGCCTCATCTACAGGAGACCTCACTTCAGGGCGACAGATTAGCTTCAATAACCCCAATTACCAGATAATACCGCACGCGATGGGCCGCTGCAGAACAACTCGAACCAGGCGGAGGCCGGCGCTCATGGTGCATCCCGGCGAGAGACCCCATCGTCTCCTGGCTAGGCAGTCCCTGCCCCAGGAGCTGAGATAACCGTATTTGGGGCCATCCACTACAGCGGAGGCCGAACTGGAGATTGCCTCCGTCTTTACAATAACACCTAGAAACAACTCCTGCAAACCCGCTGCCCTTTGATAACCTGGCTGCGTCACTGGTTACCCTGGGGCACTTGTTTGGCTGGGGACCTCACTGCAAAAGGGCAATCTGGAACTGGGGATGCCCGGAACACCAAAAACCCTCCCACGGGGCAGAAGTTTCCTCCGTCTTCCTGCACAACCCCGACTCCACAACCCCAACTACCTGAACAACCCTTGAGGGAGGCCCACGCAAATAAAACAATCACAAATGACGGCACCTCCCAGGACATACTGGACATCGGTCTAGCTGGCTCGCTAGATGGGGAAAAACCCACATCCCCGAGCGTGTTTGCAGTGGTCGGATCTCATCTTCATGACCACGTGCCAGTTGTTCCCTTCGACCTCTCGGGCGACGGAGCGCCATCATATCCTCCTACTCCGTCCCCACCAAACTTCCCAACTGGCACCACTTTTGGGTAAACCATCCTTTCGCTGACCAGACATCCGGCCCCTCCACCAACTCCTGGCCGAGTCCACCGACCGAGCTTAGACCAATAAGTAACACGACGCTGACTTCCATCCTCCAAAAAAGGCTATGGACGGCCTCGTCATCTCTCTCTCCTCCCGGACTCGACCATTTCTCCACCCTCCTACACCGAGAAGTTGAGAGAGTGGAGATTTCCTGCCTATCGTCGCAGGCCTGCGAAGGGAGTAATATAGCAATCCCGGGATGTCACCCCACGCCAAGCAGAACGTTTCAACCCGGGCCAGGCCAGGGGGGGAATGTGCTCTTCTTCTCCTAGGCTGAAACACAGAGCGGCGGCTGTGGGGGGGATGAACTTTGTGGAACATCAAGCTTTTTTATTTGAAGGTGGTGTTCGGGCCGGCATCTGGAAAATCTCTAGGGTCACTTCGAGGGGAGAAGAAGATTCAACCGACCACTTATCATGGAAACAGCGTGGTAATTGTCTACTTCCCCAGGAGATCGAGCCAGAGGCCTTTCGCCGACACCATGGGAAGACCAATTCTCCTCCACCCACACCGGCGGATGTCCTACGACGAGGACCACGTGCGTAAATGAATTGAAAACATTCTGGGTTTAAGAATACCAAACCTTGAACGAAATAGACAACCTAACTGGGCCACACATGTGACTCACACTTGAAGTGGCAAGAACCATATTCGGGCCGCTTTCACCCGCCCGAAAGGATCCTCTTGGGAACGTAGGGTGTTAAAGGTCAGCTTGGAGTCCAGGAGTACCCCGCCAGGTACTTGACTGAAGTCTTCACACGGTTTAATGTTCCGTTTCCGCCGTTGAAAGATGACAGGTGAGACGGCCGTCCGCTTGTCTCCCCTTTGGGTCCTGTGAAAGTTTATGGGCCTTCAACATTTGTCAAACGGTTGACCTTAAATCCTCCACTTGGTCAAACCATGGGCACATGTAGGAGGTGCAGAGCTGCCGCTGGATGTAGAATCCCAGGGGGCCCATCCTCAGGTTGGCAGAAGTGGCCAGTGAGGACGCATCGACCGCGGACAGGAAGAAGGCTGCACTCCCTCCGGGAGCGAACCCCGGAAAGTCCTTTGATGTACCACAGGTACAGGATCGGGCCGAGGACTGGGATCCCTGTGGCACACCAAGATGTCACTGGGCCGGGGGTCTGTGAAGTTGGATCATTCGGGCAAACGAGCTGACCCGGAGAATGGCCCGGAGGTAGAAGATAGCTGCGGAGCAGCCCCGGGAAAAATCCTGGCCAGGGCAAATGGAGAACTATTACAGCTTGAAGTGCAGTCCCCTCGTCGAGCCACACCTGTAGTCGAAGGCTTTGCTCACGTCTATCAGGACCGAAGTGGAGTGTTGCTTCCTTCGCTACAAGCTTCCGCATCCTTGATGTTGTACAAGACACTGAGCGAGGCTGAAGGGTGGTGGAGTGGGCCGGTGCGGAAGGGCCGAATTGTTTCTGTCCTGATAGACTGAAGAACTCCTCAGGGAATCTTGGGCCCAAAACGATCTTCTCTTCCAGAAACTTGGAGAGACCACAGTGCAGGAAGGAGATCCGGCTGTGGTTTCGCCGGGAAGAGAGGGGTCCCTTGACAGGCTTAAAAGGGTATCATGATCACAATTGGCATCCTTCCAGGGGTGGTCGGGAAGTGGGAGTCCAGGCGTAAAGGCATGAGATGAAGATGCCAAGGTGATCATCGACGATCACCCAAGCCGGCAGGGGGGTTTCTCAAATGCTGGAGATTTTTCCTAAGGAAGGGGTTTCCGGGCCAGGGTGCCTTCTTCCCGGGTCGAAAGGCGACGAATGTGGTCCTTGCACTTCAAGTGTAGTCACAGTGGGGGCAGTAGGTCGTCTTCGTCAGGTTGGTATTCCGCCAGGACCCACTTTAAAACTTGGATGGGTTTCCTGTGACATTGTGGAATATGGTATTTTATAAACGTTGGCTTATAAGAAATCAGGTAAATTAATAAATTTCACCATAAACATGCCCCGATCAAAAAAACTTTTATTTTGGAATGTTTGCGTTAACCCTTTAATAAGGATTTCTTCTCTTATTACCGAAAAGTACACCCAAGGAAAAAATGGTAAGGACTTCTTTCCCTACGACGTATAGGCTTTTTCCGTCCTACTTATGTGTATATTTTTTTTCATCAGGACAAAAATGCCAAACCCCAACTATGTCCCTGAAATATTTGAGACGTAAAGTATGTTACAGAAACCCATAGTAGATTTTAAATTTTTGGACCAAAGTAAATTTTCCAAGAACTGCGATAAACTTTTTAACTATTTAGTAATTTTGATCGAGGTAAAATGGCAAGTCTAAATTGTGACATAGTACGTGTGAATTAAACGGTCTGCAGTAGGTACTTTTTTTATCGAAGGGTTATGTGTTCATGGGCCCTAAAAACGTTAAGTATAACATTTTTTATTCGACCGGATAAGCGCAAAAACTCTAATATGGTACAAAGGAAATAATCAAACCTAAAAATATGAGATAAAGGCTAGAAGTTAGAACACATTTGTGACCGAAAGTAATGTTTTCCGAGTACCTGAGTATCTGATTGGGGTTAACAATCGCAGGCTCAAGCTGTGGGAGCGTTGTGAAATAATAATTAATTTGAACCAAAATGCTCTTTCCCACGTGCGAAAAGCATGATATATTTAAATAAAATTAAAATTCTGATAACTATTTACCAAATTGACCTTCTAAAATAATATCTACTTTAAAATGTATGCCTATGTACGTTTTTAAAACTTTTCATAGAACTCCATCATCATACCATCAATAAGTTCTTTTACTACGGGGTAGTTAAAAGGACTTTTCGGTTTCTAAAAGGATTGCCGTGTCGAAGGCGCGGGTTAACAGCTAGTGGGTTTCTACTAAAATTGTGTAACCGTTTCAGTTAAATCCACCTCAATAGTTACCGGGAGTTTACACCAGGAGCGGCTCTTCCCAAACCAGAATCTTTAAATGTTAACAATGTTCAATTTTTCAAATAATATTAGGACTCATTAGTCGCTTGTAAAACTGAGTTTATTCTTCACCTTTTAAAATTTTTTTCCGGTGTTATGGACGAAATATCATTTAGTTGTGACCAGGATCAATTGCGATAGCTATTTAGTTTGGGTTTTCTAGTTTGAATACCTACTTGAGAAAGACCACCCCGTGATTAGGATACTTCGTTACGGAATGTAAAATTTGAATTATAGTTATCAATACATTTCCGAGAATTTGAATAGATTGTTTTGACAATTTATATTATTATAATTATGATAAATCTATTTACTTTAATAGTTTTAAGAAAATTTGAGTATTGAAAAACGTGCCATGAAAAAATAGTTTGTTTTTGGGAAAATCTAATAACCTGATTTGGACAATTTCATCCGTTAAAAAAAAAAGTTAAAATAATTCCCTCTACTTTCAGTACTGGCTGGCCGTAACGTTTATTATAAAGTAATCCCAAAAGCGTAATATATATTAATTATACATAGGCTGGTTACATAGGTTCCCATTATTTAAATATCAAAATAGAAAAACAATTACAAAACATGAAATCAAAAACTTAAAATTATAGGTGTCCTGCCTTTCTAATATATGTTTCCTTTTAGGAAATAAAAATTATTAAATTGAGTAGAAATATTTTAAAACTACAGGCGCTTGTTAAACTAATAACATGGATTTTTATATCTCTTAACGATAGCCCATTAATTACTTGTAAAAATTCCATTACAGTACGCATTTTGTATGAATACCTAAAACAAAAAGAAACCCAACTACTAAAAACCGGGCAATGAGAAAAACACAATAACAATTTAAAGGTAGCACTACGCCAAAATATTTAAGTATAGGTACAGAAAGAAAATATAGGCAAACTGTTTGCAATATAACTAACGTAAACTAGTATATAACAACATCACTTATATAATAGCTTAAGTGGAACAATTGATTTCATTTTAGAAAAACTATTCAAATTGATAATTCTTATCTAAGTTCTGATCAAGAAGGGTCATTGTATAATTGGTTTTCTCAAGCCGGTGTTAGATGTTGTATGTTGTGTATAGGGTATAAGAGACAAAACATGTTTAATACCCCAATTATAGTAAGTCATAACGTAAAACAAGTGTCAACAAATAAATTTATTATCCATGGAAACAAGCACGGGACTGATTATTGAAATATTTGTTTAATAAAAATCCATATGTTTGTTTACGAAAAATCCCGGTAACTCTCAAACTATCCAAGTGAAGCATCACGAAAGATCAAAATAATATAAGGGCCAGAAGTTTGACATTGAAACCAGGATTTTTTCAATATTTCAAATTTTTATATTTAACACGGGCAGGTTCCGAGAATTTAAACCACCAAAGGATTACGATAACCATGTTTTTCCCCAGGAAACCAGGACGTATTAGGTGAGTTACTTTTATTATTATAGAAAGGAAGTTTGAATATTTCCTAAAACATTTCTTTGACACTAACATAGCCCAAAAATTAGTAGGAAACAGTTCATATGGAATGTAAAACGCGTTTAACAATTAATTAAATTTAAAATCATTTAAGTGATTTTTAAATGATTTTATATACTTAGTTCATAAAAAGAAACCATAATCCAAAAATTACGTTTGTTGTTATTTTAATAGGAAAAACTTTAATTTCTGGCTGTCAAAAATCCTTTTTTTACCATAAGTGCACAAAAAATAATCGTTAAAAATGTCTTTAAGTTAGATAAATACGCTCAACCACCTTTTTTTGTGACACATTCATTACATAATTTGAAAACAAGGGCGTTAAGATTACAAACAAATTTTTTGTCTTATTTAGACGTCTTAAAGAAATTTAGTTTTGGCATTTTATAGTAGGGTAAATTTATAAGGCAATTTCAGGTTTGAAACTAGTTGAATGCTAATTAATTGAAGATTAACAATTTATTATTTAATGGATGGGGGGGGCATAATTTGTTTAAAAACTGAATAAATCTTTAAAACGGACTATTACAATGTTTTGAAATTAAATAATGGTTTTCAAAATTTTACTTTATTATTATATTATTTACCGCGATACTCTACCAGAGGCTCTATTCCTCCTTAAAAAAGAAACTTAGTTTGACAAATTGAATTTATTATAGTTGCAGGAAGAACCTTGTTAGATTACATTGTAACCAAAATATTGAGGCTTCACCTTTTACACTATAATAAAAATAGTTTTATTTCATGATAAAAATTATAATAAAATCGCTGTGGAGGATCGTTGGTGAACATGTTTTTAAATTTAATTTGATAAGTTATTAGTAGTTTCGTATAGGATATGACGTACTTTTTGTGGCTTACAGAGGTAACAATTAATTTAAATAAATTACTGGAGAACAATTTCTATTTTTCAGACATATTTTCTATTAAAAATTTATTTTTATTTTTATGATTAAATTACAAAGGGAAAAATAATTAGTCACTTAACTGGTCAGCCGGCGAACTTTAATAACTTTAAATTTTCCTTGCAAATTTAACAACATGGTTTTTTTATATGTTAATGGTGTAATTTTGGGAAAAGCATAAGGTATTATTATACATATTGTATATTTTCCATCTTATGCCTAATTACATCCCCTTTTTCAGGGGGGCTCGTCCTTTTGTAATTAATATAAGGAATTTGTAAATTTTTTTGGCGCATGCTCATTGTGGTTCTTGTTTCATTACTAAAACAATATAGTATTTTTCATTTACTCTGTATACAAACCTATGTTAGATAATAGTATAAAAAGGGGCTAAAATGTTGGATTTACTGTAGATAATAGGCTACAACATCCAAGATACCGTAACATAAAGATCACGTAAAATAAATCATTTATAATGAGGAAAATAGTAAAACGGGTCATTCGAGGCAGAAAATACATGAAACTTGGCAGAGCCCCCTGCACAGTGCTTTTCTAGTATCTTCCTCAAACCTGTTTACATTACAACCTAAATCTTAACTTAACCAACAGGTATTAGAGATACATTGTTTTTGCTAGTAAGCATATACCCTAATTCAAACAGGGAAACAACCATAGTAAGTTAAAGGGGGCCTCATACAAACCTTTTGCGAGCACTGAAGTAAAGTCCGCTATGTTCAAACAAATTTAATAATTACTTACTGTCTCATAACTAGTAAATAACGTAGCTTTTTTAGCGGGGAGCTTCTTTTGGTTTGAAAGAACAATGGTCGCTTTGTACGTGAATTTTTTCCACCAAATTAAGTTTCTTTACTATATACTTCAAACTTTGATTTTTCATCATTGTTAAAAATGTGCGTTAATGTAAGTTTTATTCTCTATCTTCCAGTTAGCAAAAAGTTTTTTAATTTTTTTAGATAAAAAAAACACCCTTATAGGGGCAATGGCATCCAAAAGTAAAATAAACTAAATTAATTCATATCAACCCTTCATTAATAATCATTTAACTCACGCACACAGAGGAGGACTTCAAGTAACACCATGCAATGGCCGAGAGGCAGAACCAAGACCAGGACTCACTATTGGGCTGAGTTAAATTTTAACAAATCATTTAGACATCACGAAATTTTTCCCCTCTCACTTTTTCTTCTTAAACCACAAGGGATCATCCTAAGTTTTAGATTTTGTATTGATTGGTTGATTATTTCATTCTAATTCTTTCGAAGTATGTTAAGGATTTGTAATTTTGTTAACTAATGTACACTTCATTTTATGAGTATAATGGAAGTTTTAGTTTTTTTAAGGTGTTATTAATCCTCTCCCGTAACAAAAAGAGTCCCGGGAGAATAGCTGCTCAACAAAAATCCCTTGTCAAACAAATCAATTTTGATTTTTTAAACTATATTTATGTAGTTTATAAAAAAATATAACAGCAGTTTGTGAGAAGTTAATTTCTGTTACTAATTGTTTAAAAGCAATATTTTAAAGCGTTTTAGAAGGGGTTTAAACTAATTGTTGAACAATTAATTTTAAACTAAAATGTCCTAGGGGCCTGCTAAATTAGTATTGCCCTTACTAATTCAATGTTAAATTTTTAAAAATTCCATAATTATTAAAAATACAGTTTTTATAAAGGTTTGTTTAGAAAAATACGGTCTACTACATTTTGGCATCATTCGTTTGGATTACTAAAAAACGTACACTAGAGCTCTCTTTCCTTTGTAGAATAAATAAAAATATCCAATTACAGTGATTTAAGTAAGGGCGAGATTAAAATTATATTGCCATTGTTCAATTTTAAATATTTTAACATTCTAATTGTAAACTTAAAATAAATAAAAGTCTGTTTCCATAACTAAATAGAAAATGAAGGTGTTCTGTCGATAAAAATGAATTTCTCTTTGCTTATAAACTTCTAAATAGACCTAAGAAAACCCTTTGCTGATTAAACCTTATTACCCCAATAAAGGTTTTACTCGTTTTGAAAAAAACACTGCAAAATAAAATAAAAGTACTAACAAAAGATAAAATTCCCCAAAGGGGAGACTATTAATTAATTTTTGGCTTAATTTGGATATTATGAGTAAATTGTTATCGTGGTAATTTGATT
Organism: Homalodisca vitripennis; assembly: GCF_021130785.1. Lineage (NCBI taxonomy): Eukaryota > Metazoa > Arthropoda > Insecta > Hemiptera > Cicadellidae > Homalodisca > Homalodisca vitripennis. Next base: position 23,778 of record NW_025776631.1, on the reverse strand, counting down.
TCCTGGGCCCTATCAAACAAAATGCTGGACTGGGACTAGTTTAAACATATGACGTAATCTAAACCCGTGAAAAGACGACTAACCGAAATCAATTTATGATGGCTCATTACCAATCTTTGATCGATTTTTACATCTGTACGTAAAACGTTTCCTGGTAGATGCATTTTCCTACTCTACGTTATGGATAAGCTAAAAAACTAAGGACTTGACATACAAACTTGGTATTTTAAGGTGGATTTGAATTTGGCAGGTGACAGAGACTGGTAAATGAAAGTTTTTTACCATCAATACATTCACTAAAACCCACTGGAAAGAGTTTTGGGGCCGTATCACAAAAACCTGTTAAATATATATAAAATTAAGTAACCATATCTTTTTTCCCAGGCGAGCGCCATTTTAAACGGTACCCCTACACTAAATGTTTAGGGCCAAATTTATCACTCTTTGAGAGTCAATACAGAATAATTTTAGTGCAAGGTTTCAATATCAGTTATTGCGGTATGTTCTGATTTAAATTTTCAATTCATAGCAAAGTTTCACAATGGTTGCCAAGTAATCCCTTTATGAAAACCCCCTCAGGTAACTAATCTGTTTCTAATATAATTTTAAAAATTTTTTTTCTGTCGAAACCTTGGTGTATTACTCCGTTCAAACGAGTGTTTGGTAGATTTACGTGGTTGTTTCTGAAGGGCAACAGAAAAGTTTAGTACCAATTTCATGTTTATAGAAAAATTATAATTTTGTATACCCAAACGAAATGTTTAAAACCGGGGGGGGGGGGGGGGTAATTTTCCACCTTTAAATAAAAAGGTAATTAATCACACAAAACATACATTCGTTCTTGGCAAAATCTTTAAAAGATTGTTGTTTATAGTCAATGAATATTAGAAAATTCAAAGTTTAAATATATAGGTAATGAAACATTTTTGTCACTAACCATGTTATGTCCCGTTAGTTACATGCCAACATCTTCTATTTCTTTAAAAAAATCAAATGTTATAGTACTGTTAGCGTTCCGTAATTAAATTGTATTTTTGTTTAGTGCTAGTACGTTTGTATTCTTATTTTAGAAAAAAATAGTTTGTATTTCTTGCAATCTTGATTGTTTTATTAGACTCCTGAAAAACTATTCTTTTATTTTTGGCTTTTGGCTGTAAGTTGAATTATAATAATCAAATTACAAAAGACCTATTCATTAGATAAAGCCCTTTAATCAAACTGTTAAACATTCTATTTTCATGTAATATTACTTTAATACTAAAATTTTTGCATGTGTTTTTTAATTTAATTTACTTTTGGCTTCTACAATGACTTTACTCTTATGATGTTAGAAATTCTCCGAACAAGATTCTAGATTCGGCTTAGAGAGAAACGTACTCTGGTTTGTATCTTTTTGATTTTAGAGTAGTGTTCTGTTATGCACTTAAATTGTTCATTCTCTTCTTTTGCATGCAATATGTGTCCACACATTGTAATATGATCTCTTTATCATTATATATTTGCTGTATAATACCGCAAATTTTATCTTTATTCCTATATATTAATTTTTCTGTATATAAGGAAAATGATAATAAAATTATTGTATGAAACGTGGCAGCAGTGATGTAGGGAATGTTTTGTAACACTTAGTTTCGAATCTTTTCGAACTTCCAGTCGTTAATCAAGGTCGTATGATAATTGTAGAAGAATTCTATTAATTAACTTAAGTGTTTGTCAAGTGAGGTTGCGTTAATCTAAGTTTACACACATTGATCATATTAACTATAAAGGTCCAAAGGTGTATGGGCAGTTCACACTCTTTCATGTCTTAAATTAGTGTTTATATGCGGTGGTCTTGGTCAAATACATTTCTTTTTCGAAACATTCACAGTCTTTTCCTGTACCCTTTGGTTATGTTTGGGATTATTGATTTATTGATAAAATCCAACTACCTTAAAGTGATTTTATTTTTAAACGAGTGCTAAAATGATTTTATTAGCATAGTCAATATAATATCAAACTCCAAGGGCCTGTAGTATCGTTTTAATATTTAGATATTCAATAAGTACTAGTTTTGGGTTTCTTAAGAATCAAATAGTAATCTTAAAATGGCATTCAAACAAATAACATTCTCTCGTTTATCAGATAAAATTTATTTAAAAGAATCAAAAAGTAAACTACAAAACGCTTTTGAGTTAAGAACGATCAATACGGTTAATAATCCTAAATCAACTATCTAAAGTGGAATTATAACTATAACTACTCGTATACATAGGCGCTCAAATAAAAAGTTTTGGTGAATGACTTAATAAGATATATGTTATTGTATTGGGAGCCTCTTATATTATCCAGAATATCTTCCTATATCAGCGTTATTTCTTATGGACTGTTTAATATAGTTTTTTAATTATAATACCAACAATCGTAAGGGTATTGTTTAAACAATCTGCAAGAGTGTAGTAATAAAACGTAGAAGAAAAACCTATTTGGATGTAAAAAAAGTTAAATTAGAACAATGTTTGTTATTATTGATAAGGTATAAAACAACAAAAGTATTGTTAATAAATGGGAATTGTTAAAAAGACAATTTTGAGTTGTATTCCTTCAATGAAGAAGTTTGTATTTTTCCATAATGATAAACTTAACAGATTTTTTATCTTATCCCCAAAAAGTATTTAGTATACGATAATATGGTAATTAGGGTTATATAATTCTTACATTCTATATACCTATTTATCACTTATGATTAGTATATATTATATTGAATTATATATATATATAATATATATATATGTATATAGCTATATATATAATATATAACCTTATATCGTGCTATATGAACTATAGGAATCTAAAATTCAACATTTCATTACCAAAAAAATTTCATAATGTCTTGTGAGTAAATTTGCTTGTATGTATTCTTAGGGGGATATCACATACCACTAGGCTGGGGAAAAATTATTATTGAGAAAAAAATTTGGTTTTTTTAAACGGCTTAAAAATTGTTACTACTATGCATTATATTGTGACGGGTTTTCTCAGTGCAATATTAAGGGTCAAGATTGGGCTCAATTGGGAATCCATAGAACATAAATCCAATAATAATCAGACGTTTTCCTTTTTTCCCTCAAAGAACATATATTTTATACATTTACGAAGGTATTAAAGTTACGTTTATTATGTGATTTCCGAAGACTGGACCTCGTGTTGTATTAGTGTAATAATAATTTGTTCACTGTACTACATAAATTCTTTTACTCTGTCTAATTCCGTGTCATTATTTTAAACCGTAAGACAAATATGGAAAAGTATTCAATGAAAATAAGGGAAATCCCATTTAATAATCATTCTAATCAATGCTGCTACATCCAATTCAATGTTGCTATCATCCAAGGACAACTATGCAGAAAAACAGATAGGCAGACATAAAGTTTATCCAGCCGAAGGAATGAAGGGATTCGCTACAGCTCAGCCAATTAACCATTGAATATAATGGCATTTGCTCCCACTAACACGGTGAAAGACCATAGTTTTAATTAAATTTTCAAAGTAAACTATAATTTTCTGAGCAATTGCAACATTAAAACTTCTAAACTTTAATTAAAAGATCTCTTGGATTTTTTCTAAGTTCAAGCTCTCACCAACAGCAGAAAAACTCAGACGTAAAGCTAACAGTTCTGATGACTGCACAGTTTTGCACAAAAAATTAAGCCATCAGCTCTCCCGCGCTTGATTACTCGCTCTCGTCCGTGTTCTCCCGAGAGTAATTTTTCATCTCTCCAACTCATTTCAACCTGTTTTTCATCATTTATAGCTTACACACGACCAAGATTAAGATTTCAATACGTTTTATTCACTTCTTTTCTTTAAACGAGTTGTACAGTTTTATAAAAGTAAACTTTCTGTGAAATAAATAGTATCTCTAGGCTACCAGTCTTTGTATGTTGATGTAAGTTGATATCAAACAGCTATTGATAGCAAAACAGCGTAATTCACATGAATTACTAAATCTATAACAAATGCAAACGAATTAACTAATAATAAAAGGATCTAAATCTAGTTCGTATTAGAAATTCAAGTCTGCAATACACTTCTATTTGTAAAATACCAAACATAAGTACAAGTACAAGATTCTTACTTCCTTCCTGAGAGCCCACTTCCGAATGAAATAGGATCCTCATATTGTTTCCACTAGTGGTTGTTGTTGTTGTTTACCAGTGGTTCACAGCCAATACAACGTCAGAATGATAGCGCTGCACCTTGAGGTAGTTAACCGTAACTAAACAGTTCTTAATTTTTACACCCTTAATAATCGAGTTTTTAATAAAAGTTTAAATTTGTACTTTTAACTTTATACAAAATAATTACCGAAGCTTTTGCTTATATTTATAAAAGCCGCAATGTCATGTTAATGTATTCATTTAAATATTATTTGCTTTCAATTCACCCGATTGTAAAATGCAGATAGTACAACACACATTGGATTTCATAGAATGATATTTATCACAACTAATACGAGTATTACAAATGTGAAAGTGAGTTTTGTTGGTTTGTTACCCTTTCACGTGAAAAGCTGTTTAAGCAATTGCAGTGGATTTTATTTTGGTACCTTATAGACGATATATAGGCCTATTATCTTTTCTGAAAATTCCTCCAGAGTACACCCTACTAGACTCTCATCTTGGCCTCTAGGATCTTTATCGCACAGACGGACAGACGGACGGTCAACGATACGGTGACTGTTGTCGTTGTAAACAACGATACATTATTGTTACTTTCATAAAAAATCAAAATATGTTTACACACAAAATTTATGTTATTGCATATAATTTTAAACTATGTTAGTGATATAGGTAAACTGATAAATATAAATTTTTTAATTTACTTTTTAATTATACATTAAATTCTGACCTTAAATATGACCTACGTCTGAAAATTATTTATTACTTACCGTGATAAATAAGAATGAGATAATATATATAGGTTTTTACTGACAAACAGCAGAACTCAGTTTACGAGCAGCTTATTTTGGTCTTGAACAAATAATATTAATAAAACCTTTATAATTAATAGACTAAATTCTAGATCCCTTGTTAAGTACCTGTCCAAACTTATAAATTGGTTTACTCTGAATTGTTATGAATTCTTATCCATCGATTTTAAATTATACCTTTATTTTTTGTTTGTACACTGTAAAGCAATCGACAGTATAACCAATTTTGTTGAGGTAATTACCGCAAATAATTAGTAACGTTCATAATCTTATTTGCCAACAGTGGTTTATAGTTATTGGTTTGATGCGAATATGTGTCGATTCCGAGTGTGATGACCGGATGAATAATATCCTATTGGTTCACACCTTTATTGCATTTAGTGGTTTGGCAACCGTTTGTATTTGTGCCGTAATATTGGAAAAGTACTTTTGTGTATATGAATTTATGTATAGAGTAGAATCAAGCTAAAAATGTATTATTTGATATACATGTTTAATTGATATGGTTCTACACAGACACGTGTTTCTGTCCAAATAATACAGTTTACATTCGTTAAAAATATAAAATAATCATATTATTCCAATCCATTATCCAACATTTGTTAAAGTACCTGTTGCGATCACAGTAATATAGTGTAATGTATTTGTTATATCTTTTACTATTTTCCTTAATAACATTTATATTTCTGGTTTCATCAATTATATTGGTATTACAATTCATGCAGTTATTTAATAAACGTTGCATTGGCGGACCAATTTCGCGATCCTACTAACCAATCACATAAAAGCATCATCCCTCTCTTATAAACTAGAGCCTTTCTCTTTCACTCCATGCTCTTCCAGCAACCATGTAACACCACGTAAATTATTTGCAAAGTCTATTCGAGTTCTTATTTCAGTCCTTTTAATTTAATAGTATTAATGGTAAAGTGCGTAGAAATATTACATATAGTCTATGGCTAAACCAATGAGAACGTTGCGAAAACTGTTTTATATTTTAACTAACTACGAGTCTCTGTTTAACATTTATGTTCAGAGAATCTACGAACAATGTATTTTCATGAAGAAAAAAATATTTTAGGGTCTTAAAAATTAATTGATATGTTTTGTTTTTTTATTTAAACCATATCATATCGTAAACGACATGTCCATTGATATTCTATCAAGATGAGGGAAGTATTTTATTACCGATTTTACGAGAAATGTGGGGGGAAAAGGGAGTTCATTAAAAATTAAATTAAATTTGCGATAATTTTTGGTTAAAGATAAATTTTCATTCTCGATTTATTTGTTTGGAAGGAGGTGAAGAGGTTAGTGAGCAAAACTGTAACTTTCCTTCAAAACTAATAAAAATTTAAAAATTGACAAGTGAAAAACTACATACATACCGAGTTATGGAGAAATAATGTAGGATGTTCAGAAACTGTTCTTTTAATTTGAAAGAAAGGGATACCTTTAAATAATATTCTATTTAATTTAAATATTGTCATTAACAACCCTGACATAACCATTTTTCAGTACTATCATGTTAGTAGTTTTTCTTTAGTAAATAATTTAATAAATTATAATAGAATTAATTTTTATTTTACTATAAAATATTATAATTATGACATGATTATTATTATAACTTCTTCGGTTACGACACTAAAGTCTAAATGTTTTTTCAGTAATAATGAAAAAGAAAATTAAGTTTTAAAAGTAATAAGTAGCTAGGTATAGGATGCTTCCTATATTATTTAATTATTTATAGGAATCTTTATATTTTTATTAAGAGAATTTTGAATTAATATAATAATTGACTTGTAAGATTGTGAGCCTTCCAGCAGTGCTGAATTTCTTGTCAATTCGGGTTCGAGGAATGCTAGAAGCTTCCTTTTGTATCTAGGTATTGAGCGTAGGTTACAGGTCTGGGTTGGATAGGTACCATCCAATTCAGACATTGTGTTTGGCTCAATTTTGATTGGCCAATGTTAGCTTGATTAGATGGTGGGAGGGACTTCTAGATCCTTCCGGTGGCTTCAACCACGTTTTCAGTAGATTCTTTGCTGTGTGCTCAGAGAGAAGTCATGTAAAGTGATAGCCTACTCTTGCCATATTGATTTTTCGGGAAGAAGGTTGAGTTTAAGATTAAAATTTCTTTTCAAAATTTAAAGTCTCAAGTTTTAAAATAATTAATCTATAATAGTCATTTTGGTTACTTGGTGAAGTCTTCAGCAGATGTGTGAGGTACTGTGAAAAGTTAGAATTTAAATATTGAAATAGAAAATTACTTGATGATATTTTCCTGTTCAATTTGGTTTAATCAGGAATAGCTTATTAAAAAAGAAAATTTATTTAACGTTCTGAGATTCTATATACATTTTAACAAGTTCCCTAAATTTAAAATTCAAAGCCAAGCGGACAATTCTGGATAATTCAATAATTTGTATATTGGAAATTTACAGAAAATAAGTAGTTTGAACTTGATACAATTTTGAGTTTAACTGATTGGACATTGTCTTTGTTCATATATTAAATATTAATATTACCTTAATTTGTTTGATTTTTATTTTGGAGAAGAAGTCTTATTTTATTATTTGTTTCATTTTATATTAGAAGAAGATTATTTTATTTTGAAGTTTAATGAAGATTTTTATTTTTGAGTTTGTGTTGAAAACAGTAGCACTGAGAACTTGAAGGACACAATTATTGAAAGATTGATTGATTGTTAATTTTAAGACTGGACTTGTGAACTTTTGATGAGTTAAAAATATGAAATAATTGAGAATAAATTCAAAGTAAAAAAGATAGCTTGGCGTTGCTGTATTATTGATTTTAAATTTTATTAAAAATTACTATTATTTTATACTGAGTTTAATTATTGAATTCCATTGGAACTTGTTGCATTCTTAAAATAAAGGGTTATTAGTTCAGAACACAATTGATCGCTCTTATACTAAAAACAAAAATAGTTGTAATTGGTTTTATAATAGATAACCTTACTATAGACACGTTACACTAGGTAAATTTGGCTTTTTATTCTTCGTCCATGAGTATTACTTATTTACAACTTTAATGGGAAAAAGTTGATTTTACGGTTTAATTAAGAAATGCTGAGCTTTCTTTATTTCAAATCCGAGATTGACACTTTCTCGTTATATAGAACACAAGCAGTTTGGTGTTGAAGTGAAGTATTGTGCAATTACCCTTTGCTGCCTGACGGCGAAGCGCTCATATCCGCTCAGTTTATTGGCGATAAAATTACCAAGGCGGAGACCAGGAGTAGTTTTTAATAACAGACAGTAAGTATCTGTTAGCAAAATAGACGTTAATACGAGTTTAACAATGATTTAATTTTTGAAATGGTCAACTGTATTAACATCGTCCAAATGTTGTATGCGTAATGTAATTGTAATACTGGTTGATACAATATTTGTTTGAATCATAACATGTGTGTTACACAGTGTGTGGCTGTTCATTCATTAAATCAGTTAACGCAGTGAAAATATATATTTTATTTGAATAAATTTTGAATAAAATAAAATAAAGATAAACTATTTCTTTATATAACTATATTTTCTCTCATAGGCCAAAACCGAATTCCCCTGAAAAAATAGAAGAAAAATAGAAGAATAGAACTACTGGGATAATAACTTAATTATTCCATAATACTTTAGGAAGAATTTCTTCCTTCTATATTCAACTACAGTGACCTCAGTCCGTGTTCCATTCACAAGTGACATGACGAAGGTTGCTTTTAGGAGGGTATCCTTTACCCCGATATGGGTTCAAACTGTAAATACGAGAAGATGGTGATTTCATCCAGTCTCAGGATGAGTAGGCTATTTCTGGTCACCTTCCACCAGGGTAGCGTCTGATATTCTATCCTTACGTAGACCACTGTCTTCTCTAGTATTGAGTCTGATTATGGGACATGAGCACTTGACGAAAGGATCCTCACAGAAGCCACCTCGGAGTATCCTAGGTGTTCTATCGTGTTAGAGGTTGTAACCAACAGAGTAAACATTATTTAGCTGTTGTTATAGGTAAAAATTCAAGTCATTTATTATAATGATGCGTTTCCAAAAACTATGAGCAGTACGTAAGTAGGATCATCTTACTGCTGGTATAGTTTGCTTGTTTTGCATAATAAAATACTCAAGTAATAGTTTTTTAAACTCATGTAGAATAAACTTGAATAGAATAATGATTAGAATAATGAATAGAATTATTTGAAATAAGTCCATAGATCTTTAAGACATCAAGGCGGTGTTGTAGAAAACGCTTGAGCTAATTTAATAGATTCTCTTAAATACACAATCTTATGTATAGCAATAAACTTTTCAATATTCTCAGGTAAGATTTTACATAAATACATTAGTGACTTGCACTCATGTAATAAAATTTGTGATAGCTGTAATTTTTGTAAGGAAATTGGAGAGTGCCGTGTATTAAATACTACCCGAATTACGTGATAAAATAATTGTGAAGTGTACGTAAGGTTTGTATATGTAAATGAACAACAGAGTAAACGGCACATAGAACACTTTCCCTGGATAGTTTATACCACTCATCATAAAATAATACGGACAACAAATCCTTAAATGTATGTTTTATTCCACGTTACACTGTACAGAATTTAACAGTTGGTCGGTTGAATGATGGTAAAAGATGTGGCCTAAAAATATTTAATTTAATATAGAAATAAAAATCAGTAAAACAGATGAAACATACCCAGCAGTAATCTTTATTAAAATTATGGATTTCCATAGAAACTAGAAGGAAAAGTTTAGAGATTTCTTAAAAATGTTGTGCGATATTTCAGTATACTTGTTCAAAAAAGTCCGTACTTGTGTAAGACGGAGAACCACTACAAGGAACACGATGGGATACCCAGGAGCAGGACCAGGACCAGGACCTACAAGGATGAGTTACTTAGTTATATTATTTAGAAATCACAATGTATACTCTCACTATCTCTCGCTATCGTAGTAATACTGATTAAGCTGCTAAACTTTTGTTCTCCGCTACTATAACTACTCCGTAGCTAAAGCGTACAGGGGGAAATAATTTACTTTTTTTTAAAGGAACTAAAGCAGTTTGGATCTATTACCATATACACCCCATAAACAAAGACAAAAATAACATTAATTGTATTTTAAACAAATGTTTTGTCTCTATAGTATGTATACGGATAGATAATAACATAACCAGAAAAACCTGTTTAATTTTAATACTAGTGTTGACGAAAAGAAATAATGTTTGCTAAGGGAAGGTTTATGTAAACACGTGAAAAGTACGTAAAAAACACTGTATTAACCATTAAAAGGATCCACGTCAGGGATGGCATATAATAGGAGAGTTTTATTGGTTTTGTGGTAAAGGGAATACTCGTACATTTTTTCCCTAATTTTAAATCACAGTACGTGTGCTTTAACAATCACAATTAAATTTATACAGTTTTGTAGACATCGCAGTTATAACTATTACTTTGGCTTTGGTGTCGCGTTCATGATTTGTTATTGTAGTATTTGTCATTTTGGTAATCTATTTGTATCAGTTTAAGGGATATTATTAAAAGAATTTTAAATATAAATAACAATAGCTTCTAAGAGAAATTTCTCTTAGTTTGTCACAATTATCACTAACCGTTTAGACACCAATAACAGTTAAGTAACCTTCAGACAACTGTATTTTATAACTAAACTAAATTTTATGTACAACATTATTTACGTGGAGTTTTATATACGCTTACCGAACGCTAAATTTGACAGTTGGGCTAATTTATGTATACCTACTATAAATATGATTTATGAAAACTATAATTTTTAACCCTTTTATACTCTTCCACTTGGACTCCCACAGAAACTGTATCAAAGATTTTTTTCTCTCTTACAAGAAAGTCCTTAATCCCTTTTAAAGAAAATGCAGGTTTACGTGATAATACAATATATATTGCCATCTTATAACTGTTATAAGATAATTTATTGACTTCTCTGTGAATTCCTTATACTCGTATGATACTCCAAGGTAATAAACTTTGGTCTTCCTCAGAAGCACTTATATAGCCTGAAACAAATGTGTACAAATGAATTTAATTTTACGCGTCTTATTCTGCTCTAAAAAAAAACATTTATTCAATGTATTCCATCAACATTATCTTTTTTTAGGACAAAAAGTATACAACTTCTGTTGATAGTATTATCACTCAACTTACATGCAATAAGCTACATACTCGTACATTGGATCATTTAGCCATGCTTTAAATTGAATTTTGCATAATACATAGTCAATAAAGACCATGTAAACCCCAAGACTATAATTAATAGAACACTCAAACAAAGTGGTAACAGCTGATTTCAACCAGTCCTTGTAGATATGGCTGCTCATTCTAATTTTGGTTTTTGTGCTAGAATCCATTAAAATAATGGTTCAATACTTAGGTAATATAACTTGTGTTAATGTATTATTGTACCTATATGTGTATCCAGTATTTATTTCTATTTAAAACAATGTTTCCCTAATTCTATTAGTAGTTTACAATGGAATAAGTTTAAATTAAAAAGTTTATCTCAGGTTTTTGTTATGAACATTCAATTATTAGAACACAGCAATATCTAAGCACTTAAATTTAAAATTTAAGTAATGAAACTATAAGCGTGCCAACCTTATTCTGTTGAAAACATTAAAAACTACACAAAATAAACTTAATCAAAAATCGCAAATTCTAATTAGTCGTGCAGCCATAAAAGCACACCCGTGCATGTGTTGTGTGTACGCTTAGACTAAAGTGGAACCATCAACAATATCGGAACAACAAGAATAGTAAAAGCAAATTTTTAAATATATATTTATTTTATAATTTTCGTTCTAGGGGATAATACTTTTTACAAACCAACGCCACACTTTGAGATCTTTAATTCCTTCAGACCATGAAAACAAGGATATCAAAATAATTCGATACATTTAAATTTAGATACTTTTAGAGATTTAAATTTTTTGACGTACCGGTACTAAAATTTGTTATTATTTTCGAACACTAAAAATAAGGAGTTACAATGATTTGAAGTTTAATTTAGCACCCGAACTCTACAGTCATCTACATTTGTTTTGCGATGAAGCCCAAATACATGTATCCGCTTATAAAATATCCAATTCATTAAAATTTGATTTATTTCCTTTTTAAACATTTTAAAGTAAGTAAAAACTTTATATTCATACAATAAATGTAATGGACATATAAAAGCTATGTCCAGCAAAGACAAATTTTACCAAAATGTATTTATATTTTCCTAAATGTACTTAAATTATTGTAATTCACATTGAACTTTATTATTGTAACTAAGAAATTGAAATTATAATATGTATTTTCAATAACGAGAGACTTATGCCAGTAGTTTAGGCAATAAGGGTATTTTAGTTTTTACTGTGTTTCTAAGAAATACTCATAAAATAAACAAACTAAATATTTTGAAAATCTACAAATGCATTACTCGCCCGTATACAATCAGTACCGGATATTTTGAATACTAAATAAACTGCCTTTTTTCTTTATTTTTGGAAATAAAACAAAGGATGTTAAATGTTTCATACCATCATGTAAATTAGTAAATATTTCATCTTCATAGTTGTATAATGTAAGGTATTAATTTAGTGCGCTAATAAACCTACATGATGTAATGCCTTAACTAGATTGTCCTAATTCTACATCGAAGTATTATACTCACTTGTGGTTTTTTTTCTTCAAACTATTGTAAGAAGTTTATTGGTAGTGTTTGATATTAAAACAAATTACATTCTCATACAATGAGCCTTTGTCACCTGATAGGCTTACATAATGAGTAATAAGCCCTCCCATGTCTCAGTTTTAATTTATTACTTTTAAGTATTATAATCATCAACAAAATCTTCTAAAAATTCGCATTTTAATATATGTATATATTTATATATGATAAGTGATGTGATTTGTTATATATTTTTTTTAAATTTGAAAGAAGGTTAATGGAAATCTAATTATTAGGAATATTATAAAATTTCCTGTTGAATATTGTCTCTGAATATTGTTTCCAATCACTGATAATGCAGAATATACATCATTTTTGGAGGCAGGGAACAATCCTATTATAACTTTTATTATTGTGTTATATTAAACAGTTTGCTTATTTGGAATAACACGAAATCGGTTTAATGTTAGTAGTAGTCGTGACGTCACCAATATAAGGAAAGCAGATCAGAAACACGCAACCGGATACATAACATATTATTTAATATCCATGGAAACAACGTAGGATACATAATTGAATGTTCTTAATTAATCATTTGAAAGTGAAATGAAGCAAATTTTCAAACTTCGTCCAACTCACAACTGGAAGTTTCACCAAGAACACGATGTGATAGGCAGAAGCACGACCAGGACCAGGACCAGGACTTAATGGATGAGGTACTTTCACTATTTATAAATCTCGGTTTATGCTCTCCCTATTACTTGTCATCCAAAGCAGTTTACGTCATAGTTTTAACGAATATTTACCACAGCACAAAGCACCAGAACAGTAAAGTGTAAATATAAAAATATTAAACCGTTATTTTTCTTGAGTTTATATTATAGTTGTAGGATTCTATGGTACGTTTTGTATAGAACTGCTAATTTGTGTTTTTTACTTTATTTCATTCTCTCTGTACCCGAAACATAGGGGCAAGCGGTGTACAATCATTTCTGATCTGAAATCAGGTAGTTTAATTTGAAATATCATTTTTAGTTAGTCATGTGTACTACAAAACAGATAACGAAATACATGTTATTGGATTATATACTAATATGAGTACCTACCATATAATTATTTGAATAACACTATATGAAAGATTTCTTCCTTTCTTAGATTATGTGTCAATATATTACTGTAAGACTCCTTAGCATAGAATCTTTATCGATAACGTTACTGGTATTGCTAATTTGTCTATTTACAAAAAACTTGGATTTTTCAGATGCTTTTAAATCCCTAATTTACGAAGTATACAAACCAGTGCACTTTTAAACTTCTCTCAGAATTATTACAGGCCATATTACACAAATAAAATTATATTAAATTTGACTTCCAATGTTTAAAGATTATTCATTGCACAAAATCTCCTGTATAACATTTCTTAATGATGGAAACAGTAAATAGTATACGTGAATTACTGGGAAAGTTTATGGTATGTACGAGAGTAAAATTAAATTCGCGTTTATAACATCCATGAATATTGACATGTATTTATTACATAACATTTCATTGAACATAAAAATGATAACATGTACTTAATGTTAGTAATAATCATGACGTGAACAAGCAAGTAAAGGCAAAAAGCGAAACAAAGAGAAACAGGTGAAATATACACACCAGTGTACGTATTAATATTTTTATCCATGGAAACAGCAAAGGACAGGTATCACAAAGCTTTAGATGAATACAATTGTTTTATTTACACAATTCGTTAAACTTAGACCACATTAGGTTCCAGAAACGCGACCAGAAACAAGTGCCATGGCCAAAAGCTTGATAAAGGCCAGGTCTTTATTAATTGTTCAGTTTAATGTTCAAAGACGTTAGGGCGTGGAAAATCTACACCAGGAGTACTATGGCGAAGACCGTGATCGAGACAAGGGTTTATGGACGACTTACCTTATTATTTACAATTCAAAGATTTTCACTAACTATTATTTTTACCCAAAGCTATATACATTCTAGTCTTGTGATTATCAATTAAAGAAAAAAAAAATAGTGAAACAATTCCTATGTTATTATAACACATTTTCAGTGAAGAGGATTTTAATTTTAAGGACTTTTGCAATGAATTTATTTTCTTGTGTAGTGATACTTAAGTTGATTAACATATAATTAAGTTTCATGCGTCAGCAGAAAAAATTTGTTATTTATGGTTTTAAATCCCTTCAGTACTATAAATGTACAGAAAGAATCAGTCTACAATTACATATTCACCAAATCCAAATGTTTTATTGTCCATTCTCACATAGTTTATAACAAATGAAAAGAGTACTAGGAGAATTATTTACTTCAATTTGACTTAGAGACATTTTTCAGGCATTATATAGTAGTGTAAAAACTTTTAAAAATTGAAAACTAGTGAATTTTAGCTGACCTTGGATTAAAATTCAAAACGTATTGCGTTAATTTGTTTAAACTCAATCATTTCTAAAAACCTTGTTGTTCAGATTTGAGGAGAATTATAGTCTACATCTTTTACTTTATTCAATTAGTTGATGAGATTAGCACCAGAGCTTTCTTTTACTTTACAAGAGATTATAACTTGCCAATTGTGATGATACAGTTATAGATACAACTCCTTAGATTCCTTTGTCACCTATACATGGTTCACTTACACTATTAATAAAAATTTTACTCTGAAAAAAGGCAAAAATGCTATATTTGAAAATAATGCCCACTCCTAGTTGTTATGACATTTTCCCCTATTAAAATACGAGTAATACATGCTAGTAAAGATTGCTATTCAATATTTCTGGTGTTATTGATTAAGCCCATGACGTAGTTATGCTATAAACTTTATTTCTTACGGAAATATTTAAAATAAAGAATGTTAATTGCCAACTGGATTTTTGAAGAAACTCTAACATTTCCGGTTGGAAACTGAGGTAAATATATAGTCATCACTCTACTTCACAGACATATCAGTTCCTCACTAACTGGAACATTGTGATGGTCAATATATATGAGAAACGACTCGACAATCATACAGATAAAGTAACTCGCATGATGACTTAAAATTTATATTAGCTCTAAGTTCAAATTTAAGTTTTGTATTGTATTAAAATAGTTATTAGTAGACGTAATAAACTGGCTCCTTAGAAATTTATTGGGTTATTAGAAAATATTTGTTAAAGTATTTGTCTTAAAATTAAATTCAGAGCTTAGGTTAATATTATAGGTGATGTCCGTGTTAATTAAAAATAAAAGTTACACAAAACCCATTTTTTGAGATTGTACACTTAATTCCACTATTTAAATTAATTTATAAAGATACTAGTTAACGTCATGTTCAGCTCTGTGTCCTTATATTGTCACATTATATTCCACTTAAGTTAGTTCTGTTATATTTTTAAAACTTTAGTAATACGCTGAGCTTTAGCAAAACTCATCAACGTGAGGCTTGAAATATTTTAATTTTGTCTGTCTGTCAGTTCGCACGATATTCCGAAAACGAACTGACTTTAGATTTCAAAATTTGCATGAAGGTTAATTTATATTTTTGAGAAACACTGTGTTTGATATTAGTATGTGTTAACCGATTGGATTTGGATGAGCTTCAGCGAATATGTTTCAAAATTCTTATAGGTAACCATGATGGAAACTAGAAAATATTGAAGAAATAAATATGTAAAAAATTTAGTACTATTATATAAGATTTTAACAAGTTACATTTTTGTTCGCAGTTGAAAAATAATTTATAATATATTGCAGCCAATTTTAAACGTTAGTGACAATATTGAACTTTATCGCACTCTCGCCCTTTCACTTGCTTACCAGAAAACTGGTATAAAACTTTGAATGAAATTTCTACATAAAGAAAAATGAGTTATACGTGATGGTGCATGTACGATCTCGGAATAAGGCTGAGTGTCATTAAACTGATTCGTTTATTATTTTCATTTCAAATAATACATATTTTCGCAAGTCTATTACTCGTTACTGGTTAGCTTAAGTTTTATCTAACGTTCTTGTAACTAATCTTTTAATACTTGCAACTAATACACTTTTCTGTCTGACTAATAATCACCTGAGTAGGTTATGTTTAAGTGTTTACCTGTAATAATTTATGTAACTGTGAACAGGTTAGCAAATAAACATTATTTTTAAATCATATTGTTTTGTACTTTTCTTTGTACACAAAACAAATATCAGTCAATCCAGTAATTCTGTACAGGACTCCATTGCTATTTTAAAATACTTAAATATTAAATCTGTAATTTGACAACTCTTTGCTTGAACTATATTATAATTTGTTTTTCATAATAAGAACTTTGCATTATATAGCAATAATAATTATAGCATATTAATGCAAAGGCGCACTTGCATATATATTGGGCTAATGCTGACAAATTACTAGAATGTGCCTAGTAGACGTCTTCTAACGTAGCTGAATAATTCTGTCTCAACTTATCAACTCAAGGGCCAGAGTTCGAGTTCTGGTTTGTGCACGCTGTTTCCGCATAGTAAAAATACAAACTAAATACATAAAAATACTTCTTCGTTAGTATTTGAATTTACAAAACAGTATCAATAAAACCTAAAACTCGCTGCAGAATTTAACTTTTTGTTGAATTAGTTTAATTTCTTTCCAGTTCAGGAATTATAACTGTTCATATACTTGAATTTTTAGATAATAGATTTGAATACTTATTAAATACCTGTTCCGTTTTAAGATGAAGGCTAATAAAACTATTGATTTACAAAAACTCAAATAACTGTATTGAATATGTGTGTTACTACGTCTCTCTCATGCTATAAATGGAATGTTATAAAGAAAATATGAAAGTGAGAGCAGTTTCAAGCATGTATATTTAGAAAGCCTAAAATATATTGTGTTCCTAAGATCTCGTTTTTCCAAGAAAATTTTGTTTAGTTTCTCTGAAGATGTGTACTCATTTCCTTTGAAAAACTATGAAGAATTCATGTAATGTATCTGCTAGCTCTAATATTTATTTATACATTTAATTTCCCCAGAGAGTTCACTTCTGGTTGGTTTATACCTTCCGGTTGAACCCACACTAGGTACAGTAAAAACCGATGTCACTTAAATCTGTACAACCTTGTGGATATCCAGGAGTGGTACATGCCTAACTTAAAATGTCGAGATTCTGCAAGGTAATTCGATAGGTTTGATCTACTGCGGGAGATGACTGTTGGAGGTTGTAGTGTTCGTTCCCTATGAGTCAATGATACTTGCCAGCCTAGACAAGTGTGTGCCACCCGGAAATATACCGGCTTTGATTGGACAGGCTGGCTCAGAGCTGGCTTTCTCTAGTTCACGCACGCCTCTAGGGGCTGGATAAATTTTACCAAATTTATTATCTTCAATGGTGAGTCATTTATGGAAATAATGTTTTGTCGAGGTCATAGATGAATTATAAAGGTCGGAAATATACGTGTTTTTTAAAATAGGCTTCTCAACCTAATTATGTATGCCTTTATATCTTCTTTAACGGTGCACTTAGGTAAATTAAAATTTGCAACTGGAAATATAAATCATTTGAGCCAGAATCGTTTTTAAAACCAGACATTCCAGTTTCTGGAATTCTAGGTTTGTAGAAGTCCCATACAAGTATCATCTCACTAACACGTAATAATAAAAATGAGCAAACTCATAGTTGTTAAATGTTCGGCGACAACAGTAGTTACAACACCTTCATTAAATAACTAGCCGTACGTTTACATATTTTTAACTTGCATAAAAGTGAAAACTATAAATACTTTATCCCAAATGTGAGTTAGCTTACAAACATTTTTTAGATGATAGACTTATTAAGGTCATAAAATCCGTATAAACATAAAGTAAATATATTTTTTTATTCTTCTGAGATGGATGGAAAGTTATTTGCTCTATGAAAGTTTTAACCTGAATTATGTTCGTTGTACTATAAATTTATAAGTTTTTTCAGAAACGTTATATACAGTTTATAAATAAATATTGGAAATTCTGTGTTAAATGTTTATAATATTTCATAGTTCTTTTTATGTATTCTGTGGTAATAATTAGTATTTATTTTGTATTAAGTGAATGTTTTAGAGAAAGGGTGCATGGAATAGTTACAAAAAAATGCTTTTGCAGTTACAGACTTATGCGTGTCAACGCGTTGGCATGTTTTTTTTTGTTTACATTAACCTAGATTGTAGTTATTGATTGAATTTGTCATTTTTTTAAGAGATCAGATTGTAGATTGAATGTATGTAGAGTGATTGTATTGAATCACTGAACGATGGAATATGTCCGGAATAATCCTGTCTCCTTCAAAAATGTTACCAGTAATTCGTGAAGTAACGTTGTGAATAACTCTTGGGGGACATTTAAAAGTGCATTGTATGGCAGACTAATTGAATCTGATATGATGTTATGTAGGTTTTGTAGATGTAGCCGTATAGTAAAATGTCATGTCAAACGTGCCTGTGGGTTGGATTTGGAAACAAGCATGATATAAATATGTTTATTGATGTATTTGTGACTAGAGAATGTACGACTTGTTTGTACGGGAGATTTGTTCCTTTTCGGTAAGAGACGTGGCATAAAAAATACAAGCCTGCACGATTCAAGATTAAAAGAAAAGAAGGAAAACATTTGAAACTTACTCAACAGTACAATATATAAAATTATGTATATCCATAGAAACGAAAAGATACAACATTTTGTTCAGTAATTTTTCTATAGCTGTTTATGATGAAAATCGTTTCTATTTTGAGTACGGCCGGGAAACTCCTCCAGGATACATTATGGCCAGGACCAGGACCAGAACTTACAGATGAGTTACTTTTAATATTTTCTTAAAATTCACAGCATCTGCTTTTCTATCTCTCAATAACAAAGCAGTTTACACACCCTATTTTTAGTGACAGAACACCGGAATAGTTATTGACAACACTAGTACTAAATAGCAACATTAAAATACGTATTAATTATTTCGTTGATTTGATTTCTTGACTTATTAAGGTTGTCATAGCTTTGTTTAAAAAATGCAAATGTTGTGTTTTAGGCTATTTACAATCCGCTCTGTACACAAAGAACACAGAGAGAATCGTTTTGTAATATAAGATAAAGAAGATTTTTGACGCATGGTAAAATTGTACCTGTTTTTAAATATTTGATGAAAAAACCAATACTTATATAAGAGAAATATTTTCTTACTTACGTCAAACCGCTTTCTTTCTGACGTATTTTCATGGATAAATATTGAAATTTTAGTAAAATAAGTGTATGCTAGCTGAATAATAATATCAGTGATCGACTACATCATGTTACACTGTTTTCAATTACATTTAAAAATCAGTATAGGGTAGTTTTGAAAAGAGAAAATATTCTATGACTTTTATCTTTACGAAGTAGTTACTGAATCGTACACTATAACTCTCTTCTGTCGAGAGTTTAATCACTCACTCTCTTTTTGGACACCATTATGGCTTTCATAGATTAAAAACTTACGCATTAGATAATTTTAAGTATTCTTTTCGGGACAGTATTACAATACCTGCAACTTCTCATCTATTGGGCACACGCTGATGAAATATTACTAGAATGTGCCTGGTAGACATATTCCACTGTCTTGGTAGTATGTGTTTACCGACTCGGCTATACCACGTAAAGTGTCAGAGTTTGAGTACCGAATCGGACGCGCTGTTCACTTACATTAATCTTAATATACACGGGTGCTAGTTATAAATGAAAATTTCAATAATTATATTTTCATATTTTAATTAAATTTTTGATGTAACTTCAATAGCATACCGTATTGTAGAACACTCAATTTAAATATTCCAAATAAAAATAACTGAATTAAAGTGGTTTCTAAATAAAAAGAGAGAATGCATTTGCTGAAAGATTGTCTTGAGCAGATATGGTCAGAAGCCTCTTTAAGCACAAAATCAAGTATATAACAGCTTATTTTTTCACTTCTCTAATATTTTTATAGTGATACTGAGAAAAATACCTTCTATATTTGAATATGAAACGGTTTGTTGACGTAACTTGCGCTGTAAAATTAAAATTCACTAATTAATGCTGGGGCCGCATATGTGAGCACTGGTCGTATCAGAGCCGTGTACAGCAGGACCTTCGTCCTGGTCGGTAACTTCGTGGAGTTTGAGCAGGGGGCCGATGCTGCTGAAGCCCTTCCTCGCTTGGCCACAGATCCTCTTGACGTGGGGTGTGAAGGTCAGCTTGGAGTCCCAGGAGTACCCCCAGGTACTTGACTAAAGTCTTCCACGGCATGTCGTCGCCGTTGAGTGAGAGGGTGACGGCCGTCCGCTTGTCTCCTTGTCCTCGTGAAGTTTATGGCTTCACATTTGTCAACGTTGACCTTGATTCTCTACTTGGTCAACCAGGGCTCCAGTAGGTGCAGCTGCCGCTGGATGTAGAACCCAGCCATCCTCAGGTTGGCAGAAGATAGTGGCCGTGAGAAGCGCATCGTCCGCGTACAGGGAGAGCTGCACTCTCGGAGCGACCGGAAAGTGGTTTGTGTACCACAGGTACAGGATCGGGCCAAGGACTGATCCCTGTGGCACACCAGATGTCACTGGGCGGGTCGTGGAAATTGGATCGGGCAACGCTGACGGAGAAGGTCCGGAGGTGGAGATAGCTACGGAGCAGCCGGAAAATCCTGCCAGGCAATGGAGACGATGACAGCTTGAAGAGCAGTCCCTCGTGCCACACCTTGTCGAAGGCTTTGCTCACGTCTATCAGGACCGAAGTGGAGTGGTGCTTCCTTCCTACAGCTCCAGTGATGTTTGTTCAGGACTCTGCGAAGCTGAAGGGTGGTGGAGTGGCCAGTTCGGAAGCCGAATTGTTCTGTCCTGATAGACGTGAAGAACTCCTCAGGGAATCTCGCCAAGACGATCTTCTCCAGAATATTGGAGAGCACAGGCAGGAAGGGAGATCGGCCTGTGGTTCTCCGGGAAGAGAGGGTCCTTGCCGGGCTTGGGTATCATGATCACCTTGGCACCCTTCCAGTTGGTCGGGAAGTGAGCCAGGTGTAGGCAATGAGTTGAAGATGTAGGTGATCGTGACTATCAAAAAAGCCGGCCAGGTTCTTCAATGCTGGAGTTTCCTAAGGAGTCCGGGCCAGGGCCCTTCTTCGGGCGAAGGCGGCGAATGTGGTCTTGCACTTCAAGTGTAGTCACAGTGGGCAGTAGGTCGTCTTCGATCAGGTTGGTATTCCTCCAGGAAGTTTTCATATCATTTCGCATGTGTCCCTCGTCGTAGACATCCGCGTGTGGAGAGAATTGGCCTTCCATGGTGTCGGCGAAGGCCTCTGCTCGATCTCCAGGGGGAGTAGACAATACCACGCTGTCCATGAAGTGGTCGGTTGGTCTCCTTCTCCCCTCGAAGTGGCCCTGGAGATTTTCCAGATGCCGCCGACACCACCGTCAGCTTGATGTTCTACCAAAGTCATCCCACGCAGCCGCTCTGTGTTCAGCCAGGAGACGAGAGCACTTCCTGGCCTGACGGTTGAAGGTCTGCTTGGCGTGGGGACATCGGGACTGCTGGTACTCCCCTTCGCAGCCTGCGACGAAGGCGAATCTCCTATCTCAAACTCCTCGGGTAGAGGTGGAGTGATGTCAGTCCGGGAGAGAGGAGAAATGACGAGGCCGATCATAGCTTCTTGGAGGATGGAAGTCAGGTCGGTGTACTTGTCGGTCTAAGCTAGTCCGGGTTGAACTTCGGCAGGATTCGTTGGTGCGGTGGCCGATGTCCATGTCAGCGAGCGTGGTTGTATCAAAGCGTGTGCCTCAGGTTGATCCTTGGTGGTGGGACGAGAGTCAGGCAAGGATAGATGAATGGGGCGGCTCGCCGTCGCGTACCTGAGAGAGTTCCGACATGGACGAACTGGCACTTGGGTGGCTGATACGAGAGTATCAGACACTGCAAAACACCTCGATGTGTCCCCAGCGAGCCGAGCTAGACGGATGTCCAGTATTGTCACGGGATGAGGTAGCACGTCCATTGTGATTGTAGTATGCCGTGGGCCTCCCTCAGGGTTGCCAGTAGTTGGAAGAGATGAGTGGATATGGTTATGCCCAAGGAGAACGGGTGGAGACTTCTGCCGTATGGAGTTAGGTATTATCTCGGCATCCCCAGTCCCTAGTAGTGCTTTTGCATTGAGGTCCCCCAGCAACAAAGTGCAGGGGAACCAGGTACGCAGAAAGTGGCATCAAGGCAGCGAAGTTTGCAGCTGTGTTTACCTAGGTGTGATCATTGTAGACGGAGTGAGCAATCTTCATTTTCGGACTCCGCCTTGTAGTTGATGGCAATCCGGGTGATCTCAGCTCCTGGTGTGGCAGGGGGAGCCTTCTGCCAGGGAAGACGATGGGTCACCTCGCCGATGCACCCATAGTATCGCGCCGATCCTCCGCCGGGTGGGTGTACAGTTGTTCTGCTGCAGCTCGCCTATCGGGTGCGGTGTATCTGGTAAATTGGGGATATTGAAGCGAATCTGTTCCGCCGCTGATGTGGAGTCTCCTGTAGAAGAGCAGACGTTCCACACTCCATTTCAGTTAGTAAGCTGACCGGATAGTTCCAGCCGCTTAGCGTTTGCTAGCCCCCGTTAGGCGTTCGCAGCTGACACACATCTCAGCTTTTACCCATGGACGTTGGCGGACAAACCGGGTTGGGGGTCCATGAGGGCTGAGCATCAACGCCACTATGATGTTGGTCAGCTGAGGAAGAATCTGATTTAGGTCTTACCTTGAGATCCCTGAGGGCAGGAGGGAAGGCTGGGTGAGTAAATCGGCGTGAAATGTTATTTTTTTGTGTTGGCGGCCTGGGCTTGTACTTCAGGGCTGGAAGCAGGCTTAGGTGGCTCAGCACGAGAGATTTCGGTGTGGGCCTGGGTAGATGTTTTTTGGTCCTGGCAGGCGGCAGGAGTGTCCTCGATTTGTTTGGGTTCTCTAGGTTGATGCGAGTGCAAGGTTGTTTGGACGTGGTCTCGGAGGTTGAGGTTCTTCCTCGGAGTTGAACTCAGGAACGAGCCCCGCACCGATTGTGTTCCCCCGGCTTCCGATGCTGGGCGATGACAGCGAACGCTCTTACCATCTCGAAGTCATCTT